>NC_141941.1:11361848-11533716 GCF_057802395.1 Ceratotherium simum simum
CAAAATCTCTTTGGATTGCTCAAATTTCAAGTTCTTTGGATAAATACTCAGTGAGTGGGATAAGCTGGATAGCATGGAAACTCTGTTTTTAATGTCTTTGAGTGATAACCATCCTATTTTCCACAGTGGCTGCACCAGTTTGCATTCCCACCAGCAGTGTATGAGGGTTCCCTTTTCTCCACATCCTCTACAACATTTGTTATTTTTTGTCTTGATAATGTATCGCCATTCCTAATGGGTTCAATTTGATATCTCACTGTAGTTTTAATTTGCATTCCCCTAATAATTAGTGATATTGGAGCACCTTACCCTGTGTCTGTTCGCCATTTGTTATAACTTCTTTGGAAAAAATGTCTGTTCATATCCTCCGCCCATTTTTTGATCGGGTTGTTTGTTTTTGTTGTTTATTTTGAGTTGTATGAGTTCTTTACATATTTTGGAAATTACCCCTTGTCATATATATGAGTTGCAAATACTTTCTCCCAGATTGGTGGGTTGTTTGCCTTATTTTGCTGATCCCATTTCCTTTGCCTGGCCGAAGATTTTAAGTCCTGATGTCCCTCCTCATTTTGTATTATTTTTTCTCTTGTGTTTCCCTTCCTGAGATAGAGCATAGCATTGGAAAAAGATGCTGCTAAGACCCAATGCCAAAGAGTAAACTGCCTATATATTTTCTTCCAGGAGTTTTATGTTTCAGATCTTACATTTCCAGTCTTTAATCCATTTTGAGATGAATTTTCTCCCATATGAGTGTAACATAATGTGTCTACTTTAAGTTTTGCCCAGAGTGCTGCTGGCCAGTTTTTCCCTAACACACCATTTATTGAGGAGGCTTTCACTTTCTCCATTGTATGTTCTCATCTCCTTGGTCGAGACTGGCTGCTCCATAGATGTGTGTGGTTTTATTTCTAGGCTTTCAGATTCTGTTCCATTATCTGTGTGTCTCTTTTTGGCTGCCAGTACAGTGCTGCTTTGATTACTACACCTTAGTAGCATATTTTGAAGTCAAGGGATTGTGATGGCTCTCCAGGAGTTTTGTGTTTTTTCCCCCTCAGGATTGCTTTCACCATTCGAGGTCTTTTGTTTGCCCCATATAAATTTTGGGATTCTTTGTTGTTCTATATCAGTGAAGAACATCATTGGCATTACATTGAATCTGTAGAATTGCTTTAGGTAATGTGCACATTTTAACTACGTTTATTCTTCCAATGCGTTGAGCATGGACTATCTTTCATTTTCTTTATGTCTTCTCCAATGTCTTTCTAATAATGTCTTATAGTTTTCAGTGTATGAGGTCTTTCACATATTTGATTAATATTTTATTCTTTTTCTTGTGATTGTAAATATGGGGCCAGATTGTTTTCTTGGCAACTTCTCTTCCTGCTAGTTCATTTATTAGTGTATGAAAATGCAACTTCAGATTTTTGTCAAATCGATTTGTGCTCTACTGCAAGTTTGCTGTAGTTGTTGATTGTTTCTAACAGTTTTCTGAACGGATTGTTTAAGATTTCCTCTATATAGATCAGGTCATCTGCAAACAACAGGGAGATTTCATTTCTTCCTTTCCAATGTGGATTCCGCTTTTACTTTGTTTTTCTTGCCTAAATTGCTCCCTGGCCAAAACCTCCCAGGACTGTGTGTTGAATAGGAGTGGCCCAAGAGAGGGCTTACCCTTGTCTTGTTCCTGTTCTCAGAGGAGGTGGATTTAGTTTTCTGAGTACGATGTTAGATGTGGGTTTGTCTTACCACGGCCTGTATTACGTTGAGGTACTTTCCTTCTATACCCATTTTGTTGAGAGTTATTAGCATAAATGGATGTTGGATCTTCCTCAAATGCTTTCTCTGCATCTATCAGAGAAGATAGATCATGTGGTTTTTATTCCTCATTGTGTTAATGTGGGGTATCACATTGATTGATCCGTGAATGTTGAACCGTTCCTGCCTCACTGAAGTATAAATCCCACTTGATAAGTGGTGTATCCATCCGTCCTAATGTATTACTGCTGTCTTTGGATTTGCCAACGTTTAGTTGAGGATTTTTGCATGTATGCTGTCATCCATGATACTGGCCTGTCATTTCCCTTCTTTGTCCTGTCTTTGCTTGCAGTTTTGGTATGGGGTGATCTTAACCTCATTAGAATGAGATTAGGGAAGAGCATGTTTCATTCTTCTTCAATTTTCTTGGAATAGTTTGAGAAGCATAGGTATTAGATCTTCTTTAAATGTTTGATAGGAATTCTCCAGAGGAAGCCATTGGTCCTGGACTTTTTGTTTTTTTAGGAGGTTTTGTTTTTCTTTTTAATCTCTTTACTCATGATTGAGTCTATTCAAGATTCTCCTAATTCTTCTTGATTCCCATTTGTCCGGAGAGTTGTGTGAGTCTAAGAATTTATCCATTTCTTCTAGGTTGTCCAATTTGTGGGCATATAGTTTTTCATCCCTTATTCTCTTATAATCTGTTTTGTACTTCTGTGCTATCCATTGTATATTTCTCCTTTTCCCACTTCTAAATTTATTTACTTCCAGCTTTCTCTCTTTTTTTTTTTTCTTAGCCAGAGTCTCGCTAAGAGGTTTGTCAGTGTTTTTATCTTGTCAAAGAATCATCTACTTAGATTTCATTGAATTAAAAGCTTTCTACTACTTTCCCTTAGTCTCTATTTCAATTTATTTCTGCTCCTAATTTTTATTATTTCCCCTCCTCCTGTTGACATTGGGCTTTGTTTGTTCTTCTTTTCTAGATTCTGTTAGGTAATTGTGCTTAAGATTACCTAGTTGAGATTTTTATTAGTTTGTATTGAGGTGGGCCCCTTTTTGTATGAATTTCCCTCTTAACCACTTTTGCTGCATCCCATAAGAGTTGATACATTTGCTATTTTCAATTTTGTATGCAGGTATTTTTTTAATTTCTCCTCTGATTTTCTTCTATTCCGGATTCAATGGTTTGTTCAGCTACAGCATATAGTTTAGTCTCCACATATTTCTGAAGATTTCCCACCTTTTTTTCTTGTAGTTGACTTCTAGATTCATAGCCTTACTGTGTTCAGAAAACATACTTGATATGACTTTCAATCTTCTTAAACGTATTGAGGCTTGCTTTGTTTTCCGACATATGGTCTATCTTTGAAAATGTTCCACGTATACTTGAGAAAGAGATGTATATTCTGCTGTTTTGGGATGGAATGCTACCTCTATATCTCTAAAGTGAGGTCCATCTGAATCTGAGTGTTTCATTTAGAAGTGCACTATTTCTGTTGCAGCTTTCTATCTGGATGAATCTGTCCATTCGTTGTAAAATTGGGCTGTTGCTTGGTCCCCTACTACTATTGTTGTTGCTATTCCCTTATATGCTCCTTTTAGGTCTGTTAATGGTTTGTTTTACGTGCTCAGGGACTTTCTTGCTATTAGAGTGAAGGCATATTCATAAATGTTATGTCCTCTCGGTGAAAAGCCCCTTTTATTGTTCACTCTTTCCCCTCTTTGTCCTCCCATTGTCTTTTTAACTTGAAGTCTACTTTTGTCTGTTATAAGTATAGCAACACCTGCTTTCAAATTTGTTTTGCCATTAGTTTGGAGTGTCATCATCCATCACTTTCAGTCTATGAGGCTATGTTTGTCTTTACATCTCAGATTGCTTGTTTCCTGGAGGCAACATATTATTACGGTCTGATTATTTTTTGAAATCGCATCCAAGCTACTCTGTGTCTTTTGATTGGATAATTTCCAACCCATTTACTTTTTGAGTGATTGTTGATATATGAGGTCTTAATACTGCCATTTTATCTTGCTTCATTTTCCTGTTGTTTCTATATTTCCATTGTTTCTCTTTCTTTTTGTATTTCTGACTACCATTTCAGTTTGGAGGTTTTCTGAGGGGATGTTCTCTCTTTTTTTTTTATGAATCATTGGCCTTGCTCTGATTTTTGTTTTTAATAGTTACCTTGAGCTTTGTATATAAAAGATCTTGTAGATGAGATAGTCCATTCTCTGAGTAGCCTCTACTCATCTACATTAACCTAAGCAGGTCCCATCCCTTCACTCTTCCCCACCTGAGTTACTCCGTTGTTTACAAATTATGTTGTTTTTGTGTTGTTCATTTATATGCCCAGCTAAGTTGAGAAGTGTTTATAGTTACTTTTAACGCTTTTCCTTCCCTTTTTATCTTTCAAGTTATCATTAAAGTATTTTGCTTAGCTGTCCTGAAAGAGAGAGCTTTGCAGTTTTTTGATTTTTGTCTATCTGTTTATCTCTCCCTTACTCTGAAAGCCTGCTTAGACCTTTGCCCTTTTTGTTTGTGGGTTGAGGACATCCTAGACCATAATTTCCTTTGGGGGATATCTAGTGGTGATGAATTCCACTCAATTTTGTTTATCTGAGAAAGCTTTTGTTTTTCCGTTGAGAATCCTGAAGGATAGATTTCACTGGATACCAGGATTATTCTTGGCTGAAAGGTTTTTATCTTTCCAGTATTTTGAATATATCATTCCATTCTCTCTAACCTAGTAAGGTTTTTGGTGAGAAATCCACAGAAAGCCTGATAGTGCTTTCTTTGTGCAGGTTATTTTCTTCCCTGCCTTTGCTGCCTTTTAATAATTTTCTTTGTTGTTGACTGTTGCCAGTTTTTCTATTAAATGCCTTAGCGAAGAAGGTCTTTTAGCATTGATGTGAATTAGGAGATTCTACTGTAAGCTTCTTCTATTTGTAAGTCTTGTTCCTCTCTCAGGTTTGCAAAATTCTAGGCTATTCTTTCTTTGAACAAGCCCTCTGCTCCTTTTTCCCTCTCTTCTCCTTCTGGAATACCTACCTCATCCTTCTTCATTTTCCTAATTGATTCAGATATTTCTCAAAGAATTTCCTTCATTTATCTTAAAATCTTAGTTCTCTCTCCTCTCCCCATTTGAAGTATTTCTGTATTTCTATTCTCTAAATCACTAGATTCTGTCATCCCATAACACATCAGCTCTGTTTTTAAGGACTCTAGATTATGTTTCTATTTCGTTAATTGTGAACATTCTGCTTCATTTCTACAAGGAATTTCTGCTTGTTTTTGTTGTAGTGTTAATCTTTTGGTATTGAACTATTCCCTTCTTTTCACTAATTTTATTCCCTGGAACTTATGGTACTTTCTGAACTTTCTTACTTAAATCATTGGGTTTCTTTATGACAGCTAGCTATTTTGAGATCCTCTGTCATTTTGGATTATAAGTTTCTCATGACTTCAGGCTTGGGTTCTGGAAGAATTGTCATTTACTCCTTCTCAGCTCCTGAATTGTTGCTGTAGTTTCTCATGATGTTTGAGTTAACCCTATCTTTTGCTGCTGGGAGCATTGTGGTAGTATCAGTTCTGAGGAATTCCACTTGCTACCACTGGGAGAGGAAACAGGAGCTGCATGTTTCTCACCCTACCTCATCTGTTGGAAGTTTGTTGGGTATTATATAGGAGCTTGTACCCATCCAGGAGAGCATTCACTTGGGCACATTGATCTGCTGCTGCCTCTCCTTATGATCATGCTTGTGGCTGTGCTTGGTGGGTGGAGTTTTCTTATGAGGGTCTGAGAGCCTGGGCCATTCCCTTGGGACCACAGTATTGGCTCTGTGGGCTCTCTTATAGAAATGGGGAAAGTGAATCACATGGAGGCTCCACGAGGATTTTGCCAATGCCCACCTGTTTTCCTCGAGATCGCGCCAAGGAGCTCCTCACCTTAGCCTAGGCTGCCCAGTGCCTTTACTATGGGCATTCACATCTTCCAAGAAATCATTCACTGGTGTTTGTATATCCCCTACTGCCTCTTCTTATGGTGGTACTGGCTGCTGTTCTTGGTAAGTGGGGCTTGTCCATGGGGTCCAAGCAGGAACCACTCCCTTTCACTACAGTGGCACTTTAGGCTTTCCCATGAGACAGGAAAGCAATCCTGTTGGGGCTCAGGGCTGCTGCTATCTGTTCCCACAGTCATGCTGAGATGTGCTCCCACTTTCATGGCTTCAGTGGTACTATGGGCATTCGTGCCCTGTGGGAAAGCATTCAACCTAGCATGTGGACTTAAGACCACCTCTTCCAAGGTCTGCATTGGCCACTCTGCTTGGTGGCAGGGACTCTCCATGGGGTACAATCCTGGGCCACTCCCTCAGACCATGGTGGCACTGTGGCCTCTCCCACTGGACAGGAAAATGATCACACTGGAACACAGTAAAACGGCTGCCCTCAGTTGTTGCCACAGTCATGCCGATGTGGTCTCCCACTCTTGTCAGTGTTATGATACTATGGACACTCATGCCCACGAGGAGGTCAGTGGTGAGACATGCACAAGACTGTTGTGTGGCCAGAGAGTGCTAATCTACCTTGACTACCTCCCGGGTAGTCCATCCACCTTCAGATGTATAACTGCACAAACCTTTCAGGTGTTCTGTTGTGTTGTGTGGGTATCCTTCGTTGGTCAAAGAATTTCCATTTAGTGTAGTTTGAAGGGAGAAAGATGAAGGGAACAGCTCACTCCTGACATGTTGTTGATGTCACTCTTGTCTTTTTTCTTTGTGAGTCTGGCTAAGGGTTTGTCAATTTGTTTATGTACTCACAGAATCAGCTCTTAGTTTCAGTGATCTTTTCTATTGTTTTTAGCCTCTACTCAATCAATTAAAATTATTTATTGAGGCTTGTTTTGTTTCTCAACATATGCTCTATTTTGAAAATGTTCCCCATGCACTTGAGATGAATCTATATTCCTCTGTTTCTGGATGGAATGCCTATCGATAGATATCTATAAATCTATCTGATTTATTGTTTCATTTAAGTCTACTATTTCCCTGTTGACTTTCTGTCTGCATGAATCTATCCATTGATGTAAGTGGGGTGTTGAGGTTCTCTACTTTTATTGTGTTGCTGTTAATTTCTCCTTTTAGGTCTGGTGATGGTTTCCCTGTATAGTTTGGTGCTCAGGTGTTAGGGTGCATACATATTAACAAGTGTTAAGTCTTCTCTGAGGACAGTTCCTTTTATCACTGTATAGTGCCCCTCTTTGTCTCTCATTGCCTTTTTCTCTTTATCTGCTTTCTCTGATATGAGTAGTTAACACGAGAAAAATCCCAAAAAGCAATCTTATACTACACCTAACAGACTTAGAGAAAGAAGAACAAACAAAGCCCAAAGTCTGTGGAGGGTGGGAAATAATAAAAATTAGAGCAAAAATAAATTAAACTTAAATAAAAAAATAGTAGAAAGGATCAATGAGAACAAAGAGCTGGTTCTTTGAGAAGATAAACAAAATCAATAAAATCTTATCCAGATTCACTAAGAAAAACAAGAGAGAAGAGCTCAAATAAATAAAATTAGTAATGAAAGAGGAGAAATTATAATGGATACCACAGAAATATAAGGATTATAAGAGAATGGTATGAAAACCTATATGCCAACAAATTGGACAATATGGAAGAAATGGATAAACTCTTAGTTTCACACAACTTCCAAAAGCTAAATCAAGAATAAATAGAGAATCTGAATAGATCAATCACGAGTAAAGAGAGTGAAACAATAATCAAAAACCTCACCAAAAATAAAAGCCCAGGACCAGATGCCTTCTCTGGAGAATTTTACCAAACATTCAAAGAAGACTTAATATCTATATTTCCTCAAACTATTCCAAAAATTCAGGAAAATGGAACACTTCCTAACACGTTCTATGAGGCCAACATCACCCTGATACCAAAGCAGACAAGGACAATACAAAGAAGGAAAATGACAGGCCAATATCACTGATGAACATTGATGCACAAATCCTCAACAAAATATTGGCAAACCAAATACATAATACATTAAAAAGATCATACATAATGATCAAGTGGGATTTATACCAAGGATGCAGGAATGGTTCAACATCCACAAATCAATCATGTGATACACCCATTAACAAAATGAGGAATAAAAATCATATGATTATCTCAATAGATGCAGATAAAGCATTTGACTAGATCCAATATCCATTTATGATAAATACTCTCAACAAAATGGGTACAGAAGGAAAGTACCTCAACATAATAAAGGCCATTTATGTCAAACTCACAGCCAACATCATGTAATGGGGAAAGAATGAAATCCACCTCTCTGAAAACAGGAACAAAACAAGGGTTCCCACTCTTGCCACTGTTATTCAACATAGTACTGGAGGTTCTTGCCTCCAATTAGGCAAGAAAAAGGAATAAAAAGAGTCTAAATAGGCAATGAAGAAGAAAAACTCTCACTGTTCGCAGATGACATTATTTTATATAGAGAAAACCCTAAAGAATCTATCGGAAAACTATTAGACATAATCAACAACTACAGCAAAGTTGCAGGGTACAAAATCAACTTACACAAATCAGTTGCATTTCTATACTCTAATAACAAACTAACAGAAAGAGAATTCAAGAATACAATCCCATTTACAATCACAAAAATCTAATACAATATCTAGGAATAAATTAACCAAGGAGGTGAAAGACCTATACAATGAAAGCTATAAGACATTATTGAAAGCAATCAATAATAACATAAATTAATGGAAAGGCAGGAAAGAAGTGTGCATTCCAATCATGCACATGGATTGGAAAAACTAAATGTAGTTACAATGTCCATACTACTAAAACAATCTACAGATTCAATGCAATCCCAATCAGAATTCCAATGACATTCCTCAGGGAATTGAACAAAGAATCCTAAAATTCATATGGGGCAGAAAAGACACTGAGTAGCCAAAGCAATCCAGAGAGAAAAATAACAAAGCTGGAGGCATCACAGTCCCTGACTTCACAGTATACTATAAAGCTATAATAATCAAAACAGCATGGTAGTGGTATAAAAAGAAAGACACAGATCAATGGAACAGAACTAAAAGCCCAGAAAGAAAACCACGCATCTATGGACAGCTAATCTTTGAGAAAGGAGCGAAGAACATACAATGGAGAAAGGAAATTATCTTCAATAAATTGTGCTCTGAAAATTGGACAAACACATGCAAAAAAATGAAAGTAGACCATTATCTGTCAGCTTACACAAAAGTTAACTTAAAGTGGATCAAAGACTTGAAGATAAGACCTGAAACCATAAAACTCCTGGAAGAAAATATACACAGTACACTCTTTGACATTGGTCCTTGAGGGTTCTTTCCAAATTCCATGTCTACTAGGACAAAGCGAAACAAAAGAAAAAATAAACAAGTGGGACTTCATCAGACTACAGAGCTTCTGCAAGGCAAAGGAAACCAGGATCAAAATGAAAAGACAGCCCTCTAGCTAGAAGAAAATATTTGCAAAGTGTATATTCAACGAGGTGTTAATCTCTGTAATATATAAAGAACTCACACAACTGAACAACAAAAAAATGAACAACCTGATCAAAAAATGGGCAGAGGATGTGAACAGACATTTTTCCAAGGAAGATATACAGATGGCCAATAAGCATATGAAAAGATGTTCAACATCACTAATCATCAGGGAAATGCAAATAAAAACTGAGATATCACCTTACACCTGTTAGAATGGCTATAGTCACCAAGACAAAAAATAACAGATGTTGGAGAGGTTGTGGAGAAAATGGAACCCTCATTCACTGCTGGTGGGAATGTAAACTGGTGCAGCATCTATGGAAAACAATATGGAGATCCCTCAAAATTTAAGAATAGAAATTCCTTATGATCCAGCTATCCCACTACTTGCTATTTATCCAAAGAACTTGACATCAACCATCCAAAGAGGCTTATGCACCCCTATGTTCATTGTAGCATTATTCACTATAGCCGAAGTGGAAGCAACCCAAGTGTTGCATGTATATATATGCAATGGAATACTTCTCAGTCATAAAAAAGACAAAATCGTCCCATTTGCAACAACATGGATGGTCCTTGAGGGTAAGATGTTAAGTGAAATAATCCAGAGAAAGACAAACTGTATGATTTCACTCATATCTGGAAGATAAATGAACACATGGACAGGAGAACAGTTTGGTAGTGACCAGGGTAAGGAGGTTGGGGAGTGGGAACAAGAGGTGAAGGGGCACATTTATATGGGGAATGACAAACAATAATGTACAACTGAAATTTCAAAATGTTATAAGCTATTATGGCATCAATAAACAAATAAAAAGTATTCAAAATTCCAAGAACTATGAATAAATACCAAAAAATATTTTTAAAAACCACTATGGTACCAGCATACAAACAGACACATAGACTAATGAACAGAATTCAGAGGGAGACGTCAGCATCATGGTGGTGTAAGTCATTTTTCTGTTCTTTCCCCTTTCCTTAACAACTAACCGGATAAGCATAACTGAACAAAAATGCCTCTATACCTTATTCCAAGTCACATAACAGGATCCTAGCCACCTGTGCTTTCAAAAATAAACAAATAAAACATTGATAAGTGTTGCAGAAACAAGAGTTGGCAAATCCTGCCCCACCCTTACTCACCATGATCGAGAAAAACCTGGAGAGTATGTCAACCCAAATGAGCAGCTTTACAAGGCAAAAATAAAGTTTTAAATAAAAAAGAGACAATTAAAATTTGGAAACTGGGGAGGTATACCTCAACATGCAAGTTGAGTCTAAAGTGGCTGGGCTTTTAAAGGCAAAAAAACAGCACCAATGCAACGATAAGGGTGAGTCCAGTTCTGATTTGTCACTCTTCCCAGTTACAGTTTATCTTGTGCCCGGGGCTTTTCAGATGTTCTAACTGCAGGGAAAACCTACCACATTGTTCTCCAGCCATCTGGCAACAGTCAACGTTAAAATGTAATTTTCTACTTCTGCCCATAGTTCAGCCATGGCGTAGTCATGCTAACCATCACCTCAACTCTGGCCTCCTATTTATCTCTTTCTTTTATCATTTTCCCCTTTAGATCATAAGTTCACCAGGGTGACAATTTTGATCAATTCAGGGAGAATTCAGTGGTCCCTCAGCTACTTGGGTTCCATTCAGTCCCACATAGGAAGCATGAGAAGGCAGCATTGTCTGAAAGTAAGTGGTGGCTTGAGCCAACATCATGTGCACTGCAAGTGGCAGGGTGGCATCCAGACACCAGTTAGGGAAAGCAAAAATAAGATTAAAGAGGAGCCAAGTGCTAGGTCCTATAACAAGAAGGATCATGACAAATTGGAGGCCCAACCATAGAATGAGGCCTATTCCCTCAGGAACGATTAGAAGAAGAGTAAAGATTCCTGTATAGAAGGGTGAGAAGTTTGGGAGAACGTACTACATTGGGCGAATTAGTAAGGATATAGGAGACTTTGATTGAATTAACCATTAGCCAGGGATTCCCAAGTGTTGTTCTATTTCCCAGCTTTCATTAGTATTTGAGTCTGCAAAGGGTAATAGTTCAGGCATCCAGTCACCAGAAACATTCAGAAACAAGTTCTCCCAAAGAAAAGTAGCAATTGAATCCAATTCAGTAACCGTAACTCGTCCTGATAGTTTACAGGAGTAAAGATATGGTTGAGAAAAACCAAACAGGGGCCCATAGCCATATATATTTTGAAAGCATAATGAAGCTTTATAAGGTAAAGTATACACTTGCCCTAAAACCTCAGAGTGGGAAGCAGCAGGGTCAGCCAGATTCCCATTGGTATATCCATCTTCCATTCATGGCCTTGGTCCCCAAACCATTCTCATGTGTGATCATATAACCTGCATAATGAAACCCAGCATATTTGACAGAGGCGTTAAGTAAGGTGGAGCATGACAAGAGTACGCTACAAGGTCAGGGTCTTCAAGGGAACGATTTTTAAATTAATATTTGTTGTTATTGTTGTTTTGCTGAGGAAGATTCACCCTGAGCTAACATCACTGCCAATCTTCCTCTTTTTGTACATGAGCCACCATCCCAGCATGGCCTCTGGTGAATGGGTGTGTAGGTCCATGGCTGGGAATCAAACCCTGGCCACCAAAGTGGAGCACACTGAACTTAACCCCTAGGTCATTGGGACTGGCCTGAGAATGATTTTGATGTGTTGCATGTGGTGGATTTTTAGTCTATGACACCTAAAATTTACAGTGAGTAATTTTATCTTCTGGATGCACTTGCACAACATTTAGTCAGGCAAGGGGGAGCTGTCAGCAAGTGGCTCTCTTATCAGCAGTCTTCCTGTTGTTCTGCAAAACAAGCTCAGAAACTTTCGTTACTTTGTTTCCCACCTCAACGTTGTGGGTAAGTGGCCTGGTTTCACATTGCTCCATGAAAAATTTTAACTTCTTCATTCTCAGTGTTAATCCATGCTGTATTATGATCATTTCCTAATCTTGGGGAATGGAAGCAAAGACCTCTCTAGCTACTTCATGCTATGAAAGGGTGGATATTAGAATCAGAGGAATGAAATTGTTCTACCTTTACTTTAAGTATTTTGGTTATCAGGTGGGGAGAGCAAGGAATGCTTTGCACAACTATTTTAGTACTCTGATCAATGGCTTTGGAACAATACTTAAGTCCACATTGTATAATTACATACATGACCATATATATTAGCAAGATATGCAGCCTGAATTTTAGTATCCTCTCCATAATGGGCCTCAATCCTTGGGGAATCCAGGATAAGAGACCTGTAAAACAATCAAGGTCAGGGCCTGAAACTCAAGTGGAACCTGATGAAACAAAAAGAAAAACAGGGTAATACTTGGATCAAATTATAAACCAACTGCTGAGCCAAGGGGATGACCAGTCAAAAAGATTTCTAGAAGTCAGGGTCAAAGCATCTTTTTACAGTTTAGTATGTCTCTGATGATGTCATTGAGTGTTTACGTAAAGTTTTTGAGTGGCTTATACAGAAACAGACAGGAATATTGTCTAAACATGGCCTATCATGGTGTTCTCTCAAGTTTATATCAAGTTGTCCACCTTCAATTTGCAGATATTCAGGAAAAAGGGTGGTTTCAGTTCTCAATGATTCTAAGTGAAAAGGACAGAAAAATACTGAAAACACATTAGTTTGGAGATCTGTACCAGATATTAGAGCAAACTAGAAGAATTTAGGATCCAGTCCAGTTTACAGATAGAAAACAGAAAGCTGAAAGACAATTAAAAGAACTAGAATCTAATAATCACAAATGTGTATTACCATTTCTATTAAAACAACATTTTTTCCTTAAAATCACCCTAATTTTCCCCAAAGATAGCCAAATTAAGACTTATTGGTTTCAAAATGTCTAGTTTTAATACATTTGGCCCCATTATTTGCATAAGTACAGCAAGAATAACAATTGATCATATAAGCTCTTTTAAATTTGCTTTGCTGGAACTTCTTTAAGGAATGTCAGATTGAACTTAAAGGGGCTCTCAGATCCAGGAAAGACAAGCCAAGGACTTGTCATCAAATTCTGCCTGCAACACCTACAGATTTGTGTAAACTGCTCTCTTCTTGAGGACCCCAAAATATCCTATGGTTGATGCACCTGCCAGGCAAGTGACCTTCTTTCCTTACTTGGTAAGGTTGCAGGATCCCTGTAAGCAAGGTACCAGGCTGCTATTTCCCAAGGGACTTTGTTCCATAGTCAATCCTTTTTCCTTAAATCTGTTTGGTCATATCCAAGTCTATGTGTGTTTTTTCCAATATGGCATTCCAGTCAAAGCCTTGGTAATATAACCAGTGTTTCCAACTGTGTCCTGACATAAGCAGAACAGATTCTTATTGAACTAATGCAAACAACTATATTGCCATGAACGTAGAACACTCACTTATCAAGATTTTCCAAATTCTGGAGGGATCGGGTAGGGAGAAAAAGATAAGTGATTTAATTCTGTTAACAAATTGCAATAAGTCACAGTTAGCTTAAGGGAAAAAGAGAAAAAGTCTTCCTTAAATCTGGAAACATAAAACACTAAAATATCATCAATATTTCAAACAAAAAGCATAAAAGTGACTTACAATCATCCTCATCAGTTCATTTAGTGCCATGTAATCAGTTTTTGATCTTGATCTTTCTATTAACAGGTTTATGAAGCCATAAATTTCATGTTTGACTTCTGTAATTTCTTACCCTGCTCAGTTTTATAATCTGAAACTATGTGAGAAACCTGAATTCTAGAGCAAATGTCAAAATTCTTTCCATGAATCTCTCTGAAGATGAAACATATTTGAAATAACATCATAGTAAAACAACCATCTGCAAATAACAAAACACCCAAAAATGGCAATTGACAAAGACACTTGGTTATTTCTGTGACATACAACATTTTGAGATAATAACTGGAAAGATGACTGAAAAACAAGCTCAGACAAGAATTTTATGATTGTTATATATTAACAACATTTACTCACACAATATAACCTAAGAATGTTTATCATCATT
Source organism: Ceratotherium simum simum (assembly GCF_057802395.1). Lineage (NCBI taxonomy): Eukaryota > Metazoa > Chordata > Mammalia > Perissodactyla > Rhinocerotidae > Ceratotherium > Ceratotherium simum. Next base: position 11,376,150 of record NC_141941.1, read on the forward strand.
TGTGTGACAAGGCTTCCCATGTAATTTAACATACCAAATAAAGTCTAATTAGTTTAATATCTCCTTCTTTATCGAAAGATAGAACAAATTCTTTGAGAAGACCCAGGGCACATTGGAAATTCTCAGAGTTCCATTTAAAGTCAAAAGAAAGACGTTAAACCTTGAACCAGGATTCAAACCTTAGGGGAAGTTTGTCAACAATATCAAAAGATTTTAAAACACTTGATCAAATAGGAAACAATGCTTAGTTGTTCATTCAAGCAAGGTGACAAACAGAAGATGCCAAAGCCAAACAGAGAGTGTTAAACAGTTAAAAAAAAAAAAAAAACCCTAATAGAGAGACCTCAGCCTCTTTGAACCAACGAAATTATTTTTAAAAAATCTAGGTTTTCTGTCTTTTAGGTAGACCTACTCAAAGGTAAAGAAAAGCCTTTTATAGTCTCTTTATCAAGAGCAGACTAAAAGTTACAGTAAGTTATATTTTATGAAAGAGAAAGCAAAATTTTGATTTTTGTACCAGCTGACTTTTGACATTAAAACATTTACTTAATAGAATTCATTTTAATCCTAGCCAACATGACTATCTACAAAACTCTTCCCTCACTGTTTTACTTCCAAAAATCTACAAATTTCTATATCTATTTAGATTTTTTGTCCTATTATTTTCTTGCTTATTTTGGAACAATCATTTTTATTTTAGAACAAAATTACCTTCTTGTTTTCCTTTAACAAAAATCCATCTTTATTCTTCACTTTCTCTTACTGAAAACACATATCCTACTTTCCTTGTCTACTTTTCATATACAGTTGTATCCTTAATTGCAAAGACTTACAAATTGCAAAGTTTATCTAGAAAAGAAATAATGCAAGGCAGTTATTACAGATGAATTAAAGATTTTACTTCTAGAGGATAGCATAAGTGCCAAGCATCACATTAAATGAATATAAACTCCTTCTACATCATATAATTAAAATAAACCATACACTTTTTTGAAATTACAGTATGAGATTCACTTGTGTTTATAAGTTCATTCTCACATTGCTTGTCTATAGAATGGGCAGAGGCAACATCATCCCCAGATTACTGTTGAAAAGGTTGCTCTAGGTTGAGTAAGCAGAAGAAAGAATTGAAAGAAAGAACAACAATGTCTAAACTGATGGCAAAGCTATAAATATCTGGGAATCCAGCACCAGAACTCGCAGCTTTGCAAGTAGCTATTAGAAATGGGGAAGTTCTTTTACACAGAGACTGCTCAGCTGTAAATCTGAAAATACAAAGCAACAGAGTTTGAGCCATCATAAAGTGATTAGAACTCAGCCTTGAGGAGTTATCATTGTTTGTGTACAGGACAGAAAGGGTGGTTTTCTCTGTATTCACCTCTCCATCTGGCTGCATAGACCCTTCTGTTGCTCAGTTTACTGTGGTATAAGAGCAGTGGTTTCAAACATGTTGGGTCATTACAAGAGAAAAACTATACTATATATTATATTTCAGCATATACATACTTGATTATATATAATCATGTGGGTAACAGAAATAAAAATTTAATAAGCTGATATGTATTTCCTATTTTTAGCATATGCCATACATGCATTCTATTTTACATTTTTATCAAGTTATTTTATTGATATATAATAAATTTACTATGAATTATAGACAAAATTGAAGATATAAATATATTATCCACTTATCTATAGTAATAAATGTAGAAGCCATGTACATTTTATATTTAAATGAACATTACTCGTAATTTATCAATGGTCTGTGGCCATAGTTTTAAAAATAAGAAGTTACTGTACATCCTTCCATAGTAAGAGAAAGCTCTCTTGAGAGTTTCATTTATTCTTGTCTCTCAAAGGGGCTCTTGCTTCTTTGAGAATGCTCTTGTATTCTCTCAGCATCAATGCACCCAGTTTGCATAGAATTAATTTGTTTGTTACTCTAAGTGTTCTGACATTTTCTCTCTGATTCATTTTGTATTCTCAACTCTTCTTCCAACTTTTTAAAAACTATTTGTAATCTTTGCTTTGCAGTGAAAACCAGGAAGCAGGCAACTGTGAACTGTCTATCATATATTAGCATCCTGTAGTAGAAGAGCAAACTCAAAAACACATTTCATAATTTCTAGAAATATATTTCTCTTTACAGAAAACTTTACCATGTGGCACAAAACATGTCTACAGATAGACCCAAATATTGTTTCTTTCTGTAAGAAAAAAAGCCAAAACTAGACAAACATATTTGGTAACCAATGTCTGAGCATACCATCATATCCAGAAGTTATTTAGACAGTCAATGAATAGCTATTATTTACTTGTACTTAATATAAACTTTTATCATATTTATATTTATTTAAACATTTTTAACAAATATGTTTAGATTAGACATTAAATAGTTAACTATCATCCCAAGCCATTCCCTCTCTTGGAAAATGCCACAGCAGAAACAACATGAGCCAATCTGACCAGTAAACTCAGGTAGAAAAAGTTGTATGTTTGCATTATATTCAATATTGATAACTTTGGTCATGCCTATTTTTATTAAACCAACAAACTTAAACTATCTTTAGTTTACCAAAGATAATTTTATATCATGTTAACTTGAGAGACATGTAGGCTAATTTCTATTACACTTACAAATGATTTATATAAGGTTTCACTTCAAGCTAATTAAATAGAGCTCTTTTAGGAATTATATTGTCTGGAGGTAGACAAATACATATATAGAGAAACTTACATGCATAGATATAAACATACAGATAGACACACAGAGATCTTTAAAGTTTTTGTCATGTCTTAGCCATGAAACTCAAAAGAACAGTTGGATCAAAATTGCTCCATGGCAGATGGACCTGCTCAGATGGCCAAAGATTTTTACTAAAGATTCTTTTATATTTGCTGTAAGGATCATTTTTGAAGCTGTTTTAGAAGTCCTTTTGTCCTTAGAAGGTTCTGCATGTTAATCAGAAAATGCATCCCAGTGTGAGAGATTTTGAATCCTCTTTTAAGGATGACCCTTGAGGAGGGCTTACCTGAAACAAGGTTCTGCAGAATAGCCAGCATAATTTCAAATTACCTCAAAAGTTTACCCATTCTCACTCTAGATTTTAAATCAGGAATTTCAGGGGAATTGAAGTATGAGAGCTCAGCAAGAGAGGAGAGAGAGGAGGAGCAGATTTGGTTTTGTTTTGCCTTCAAGGTTGCTGGTGCAGCTGACATCCTCAAATCTGGCTTATCTCTTATTTAAGAATTCTCTTTTAAAGAGAGAATAAGGGATTCTTTAATTTGTTTAGAACCTCAAAAAATTAAAATAGGCTTTCCATTGTCTTTGAGAGGTACAATATGCTCTCTTTTCCAATTGAGCATGAAATTAACCAATTTGGGAATATCAAAATAGTCCCGATAAACTGTGGCCAATTTAATTTTTTATCATCTCTAGTTTCCTGGACCAAGGTGACAAGGAACTTGCCAGTGTTTAGTCCATAATTTTTGTACACAAAAGCCACAGGAGTAGCAGCAGGAGGTTGGCCATTTGCTTCCTCTTTAGAAAAAGCTTTAGAACAAAAGACACCCAGCCTGAATGGAGAATCCTCCCTGAATGAAGAAACCTACCTTTATGCTGGCTGAAACTGAAAGAAACTTGAAATTCAGGATTCCACTCCTTAAAAATCCTCTAGGGATCTACTAAGGTGTGAGAAGTCAAAGACAGGAAAGGGTCTTACCTTGATCATCCTCCTGAGGCCACTGGAGATGTGGAGGAGCAGTCAACAGGCTCTAGGTTTGCCAGCCTGCAGGGTCCAGTCATCCCCAGGAGCAATCATGTGGCTGTTTCACATTCTATCCTCATTACCAGAAATGTCAACCATTATAAGCAGCTTTACTAGACAAAAATAAAGTTTTAAAGGAAAGAGAAACTTTACCAAAAGTTTGCAAGCTGGGGAGGTACACCTCAACTTGGAAGTTCATCGGTGACCCCCTCAGCCCTACGGTGGTTGGGTTTTTTAAGATAAAAAATTGCAGAGTATGCAAGACTAGGGCCAACCCAGTTCTGATTGCCCATTCCAGTTACAGTTTATCTTGTGCCCTCTGCTTTCCAAAAGCACTAGCCAAGGGAAGAACTACTACTTTGTTCTCCAGCCATCTGGTGACAGTCAAAGTTAAAGTCTAATTTTCTATTTCTGACCATAGTTCAGCCTTGTGATGGTCATGGTCATGGTAACCATCACATCCACTCTGACTCCATTCTTATCTCTTTATTTTATAAAGTATAAAACTGAGAGATAAGCAGGAGTGAGAGAATTTTTATGAGCCCAGCCTGCCTGAGGAGATTCCAAAACGCCACTGGTGCAGTGTTAATAGAAACATGGACACAGAAGAATGAGCAACTGCCAAATCCAGCTCCCTCCTCACGGTGACACTGCATGGGGATAAAGAGTTCAGCAGTGGCAGTAGAAACCTCTTCCACAGAAGAAATGGAAAACAGCAACATCTCCCATGAAGCAAGTGGAAAGCAAAGGTGTTAAGTGATTGTCCAGCCAACCTAGATTGTGGATGGCTGAAGAATCCCATTTATTTCCAGTAGTACCCTATTTCTGAAGGGTGACCTCTATGACTGGTGAAAGGGAGAAGGGAAGGAAGCAGATAACAATACCAAAGGGCACTAGAATAATTTTTCTTTCTGCGTGCTTTAGCACTTCAGCAGGAAGTCTGGTCACACTTCAGGATGTCCCCACAAGGACCTCCAAACTTCCTAGATCTAAACCCACACCTCCCACAACTCTGCTGCTGTCTTCACATGTGTGCTTCCAGTCAATCTGTGACAGTGAGTTTCAGCAGACCCACAGGGTGCACACATAATAAACCAATGTTGTGGGCAAAGGAGAAACCACAAAATAAGCTTTAGTTCAATTTTCTAGAATACATAAGAAAGGTTTATAATGGGCATCCTGTTAAATTGTAAGAACCAAAGAAGATATAAAAGTTTAGTTAAGAAGATTCTGCTATGTTAAATGCAAAAGCATAAGTGTAGGGGTTGGCCCATAGTGGTTAAGTTCACGTGTTCTGCTTCAGCAACCCGAGGTTTGCAGGTTCAGATCCTGGACATGGACCTACGCACCACTCATCAAGTCATTCTGTGGTGGCATCCCATATACAAAATAGAGGAAGATGGCACAGATGTTAGTTCAGGGCTAATCTTTCTCAGCAAAAAGAGGAAGATGGCAATGGATGTTAGTTTAGAGTCAAACTTCCTCACAGACAAGAAAAGCAGAAATGCATACATACAAACAATATAAATAATGATGGAAATCTGGTATCACAAAAAAATTAATAGTTCTTCAACAACCAGACCCAAAGGCGTGGCATATTGAACTCTACTGGATCAAGAACTCAAAATAACTATTACAAAGAAATTCAGTGAGCTGAGAAAATTCAGATAATTCAAGGAAATGAAGAATAAAAGCAATGAACAGAAGGAGTTCTTTACCAAAGAGATTGAAATAATGATAAAGAATCAATTAGAAAATATGGAGCTGAGAAATCAACGAAAGAGAAGAGGAATGCAACAGAGAACATTAGTAATAGAGCAGACCACATGGAAGAAAGAATAAGTGACTTCAAGGATAGGAATTGAGAAATAATACAGTTAGAAAAGGAGAGAGAAGTAATACTTTTAGAAAGTGAAGAAAGCCTATGAAAGCTAACAATTTTGATCAGAAAGGCAAATTTTAGAATAATCAAGATTCCAGAAGGAAAAGAGAGGGAGAAGGGGCAGAGAATTTACCTTTGGAAATAATATTTGAGAACTTTCCAAACCTTACAATGGACTTGGAAGTACAAGTGCATGAAGCTAATACAACACCCTATTATCTCAATGCAAAAAGAACTTCTCCAAGACACATTATAAAGGAAATGTCAAAACTAATGATAAAGAAAGACTCTAAAATGCAGCCTGAGACAAAATAAAATAAACTCCAAAGAACCCCAATTAGGCTATCAGTGCTTTTCTTAGCAGAAACTCTACAGACCAGGAGAGAGTGGCATGATATATTCAAAGTGCTGAAAGAAAAAAAATTGCCAGCCAAGAATACTTTATCCAGAAAAGTTATCCTTCCAATCTGAAGGAGAAATAAAGGCTTTTCTAGATGAGCAAAAGCTGAGAGAGTTCACCACCACTAGATGTGTTTTGCAAGAAATACTGAAAGGAATTCTTCAAGTTGAAATAAAAACATGTTAATCAGCTACAGGAAAACATATGCAAGTTCTCAACACACTGGTAGTGGTGAAAAATCGGATGATAAAACTGTAACTCTATATTAGAATCATGTGATAACCATTTAATATTAGTAGAAGGTTTAAAAAACTGTATTCAACATAATTTTAGCTACTATGAATTTAATGAATAAACAGCATAAAAAGAGGTAAGTTGTGACATAAAAAAATGAAAGGGGAGGAGAAAAATGGTGAAGCTCATAAGACAAATAAAGATAAGTTGCTATCAGCATAAAATGAACTATTTTATCTATGACATGTTTTATGTAAGCCACATGATAGTGGCAAAGAAAAAAATCTAGAGTAGATTCAGAAAAAAATTTAAAAACGAGAGTAGATTATACCATCACTGAAATCCATCAATTGAGAGAGGTAGGCAGAATCAGAAGGATAAAGAAATATTGGAAATACAAAACAAGAAGAAAACAATGAATAAGATTGTAGTAGTATAATCACACTACACGTAAATAGATTTAATTCACCAATAAGAGGCACAGAGTGGCTGGAGGGATTACGAAAACAAGATACAACTATATGCTAACTATTGGAGACTCATTTCAGCTCTGAACACACACAGGCTCAAAATGAAAACAGAGAAGTGGCACCTGTGGCCACAGGGAAGGAGATATTTCATGCAAGTGGAAACCAAACAAAGTGGGAGTAGCCATACTTATATCAGATGAAATAGATTTTAAGCCACAAAAGGGTAACAAGCGCCAACGAAGGTCACTATATAGTGAGGGGGTCAATACATGAAGAAGACATAACAAGTGATGGCAGCATCATGGAAGCATGAGATAATCTATTTATCTCTCCCCTTCAATCTACAACTAGTAAAACACCCATGAATCAACAAAGGCTCCCTCGTCCAACACACCAGGACACTGGAGAGATCAACACATTGGTACATACAAAAGTTTTCAACTGGAGCATATATAGGAGATGAACTGTGGAAACAGCACAGGCAGTGATCTAGATCCTGCCACCATTACCTCAGCAACACTAGTTGCCTGCAGCCTCACAGACCCCAGTAGCAACAGTGAAGGCATTCACACAACTCCAGCCCCCCAGTCACAGTGGCACCTGTGGGCACAGGAAATGAGACAATAGTGGAGTCAGAGCCTCACAATCCTGATGCTGCTCAAAGCCCTGCAGCAGCAGTGAAGGCACACACATGACTCTGGCCTCCCAGCAGCAGTGGTGCCTGTGGCCACAGGAAACCAAGACAGAGTGGCTGTGGGGTGCCATGATCCTGACCCCCCACTGTGGCTCAGAACTGAGTAGTAGCAGTGGAGGTAACACACATGCCTCCAACTTCCTACTGCAATAATGCCTGTGATAACAACAAATCAAGCAAGCACAAAAGGCATGCCCCACACCCTCCTTACCCACCCTCTCCTTCAATCACAGTGCTTGAGACCCAGGTGACCAAGGATGTGGCAAAGGCACCAGCCAACACTGTGCTCCTGGTAGCAACACCAGCCACAGAAAGCCATCAACAATCTCTGAGGTGCAGGTGGTGATTACAGAGGTACCAGTGGCAATACTAGTAGAGGTGGTAGAGGTAGGAGACACTGATCCACAAATATAGCCAAAGGCAGATCAGGTAAGAGAACAAAAACTGGTGCTTTTGTCTTTCACCTACTGAAAGACAAAAGAAAGTCCTCAAATCACAAATGGGTTGAACAGTTACAATAAAATCAACCAAAGCTATATCTAACAAAGAAAAGAATTTGCTTGTCAGCATCATGGCAGATGAGTCACTCCCTTTGTCCCTCCCCTCAAAGTTACGACCAGTCAGATATTCAGTGACCAAAAAAGGATGCTCTGCACAGAACACCAGAATGCATCTATCCACCTGAAGTTGGATGGGAAGGACCTCTGGAGGCAGTGGAAATAGGGTAGCAGCCTATTCTTTCTCACCAAGTGGTGGAAATCCAAAATGTACAACCTCACACAGGTGTGCATGCCAGCAACCACAGGGTGCAAGAGCAAACACAACACTCATGGCTTGGCCCTCGCTCCCAGTGGTGGTGGGTGGCACACATGTCATGAGGCTCCAGTACATAGTGGAGCTGATGACCCACCCTCACCCCCAGCAGTGGCATTGGTCTTTCCAGCAGTGGGGACTACATCCAAGATGTGAGTTTCCCCAGCAGGGACATGGTCCCTTGATCTGAGGTTTCAGAGCTGACCACCAGTGTGCCTGTGCACCAGTGCCAACGGCCAGAAGCTGCAGCCCCTACCCCTCCCTGTGGTGGCAAGTTGCACACATCTCCTGAGGTTTCAGGGCACAGAGTGTTGCCAGTGAACCAAACCCCTCTTCCTCCCTTGGCAGTCATTGGTCTCTCCAGTGAGGGGACAGAGACCCAATCGTGGATTACACCAGCAGGAGCAGGTGCCCTGACCTGAGGTCTCAAAAAACACACCGGTGGGTGCCAGTGACCAGAGACTTCAGTGCCAGCAATAACACTTGTAGTTTAGTCCCTAATCCTCCTCCACCCATGGTAGTTGGCACCTGCCACCTGAGGCTTCAGGAACCACAGCAGCACCTGTGATGCAGCATCCAGTGGTGGTACCCTTGACACCAGCTCTACCTCTAGCAGGGGGTGCGTATAAGAACCCAGGGCCCTGGAAGCAACAGTGACACCTGTAAACCTAGAACCCCTGGCAGTGGTGCTGCCAGCACTTCCAGACGACCCAGGAGCAGCAGCACAGGTGGTGCATGGCACAGCAGCATCTGAGCCTGACACCAGCTCTGATATCAGTTCACCTACATTAAACCCAGAATATTTGGGGTTAAAACCAAAAGCACTCATCCACTTTCCCTGCTTCTCTAAGTTACATCCGTATTTAACTATTGCTTCCTTTTGTATCCTTGAACTTCACAAGGCAGATAGAAGTTACAAATTGTCCACCATCCACCACGGAGATAGTTGAAAGACCTATCCATCTGCAATTTCCTTATCTCACACTCATCCTCTTTCCAAGCAGCCCCACAAGGCCAAACACAGGCTGGGGGGAAAGTGCAGGCCAGCATGCCCACAGGCTCCCCTCCCTACAAGCACAACCTATAAAACCCCTTGCCTCCTATCTCTCAGGGAAAGAGGACAAATCTAAGAGCTCTCATCTCCTGGCTGATGTCACCTGAAATAAAAACTATTTCCTTGCCATAAGCCTGGCGTTCTGGTTTTTATTTGGCCCCTCTTGTGTGGTAGGTAAAGAACATGGTTAGGTATCCAGCAACAACCCCAGGGAGAGCCCATGGAGAGCAAATGCCAGAATGTCAGACCCAAGTGACCCCAGAAGAGCAGAAGTGCTTACAGCCTGGAGACCCTAGTGGTAACACCTGAGACTGCACGACAATTGAAAGCAAGGCACCAGCAATGTCAGGGGCACACGTAGCACAAGGAGGTCACTGACAATGCCTCTGGAAGAGGCACTGGAGAGAGGAAAGTGGAAGCTCTCAAATACAACCAGAAGCAGCCCAGAACTGAAGTAGCCAAAGCCGTACCCAAATAAGAAACATGGTTACTACCACAAATGTGCAGCAGAGGACCAATTCATCAAACACAATGAACTACGGTAACACAGTAGAATATCATGAGAACGATTGCTCTCCAGAAACCAAAGGAAGTCACCAGGGATTACAATCTGACTGACAGAGAATTCAAAATAACTGTCATAAAGAAGCTCAGCAACTTAAAAGAGACTCAGAAAGACAGTTCACTGAGCTTAGGGATAAAATGAATGAACAGAAGGAATACTTCACCAAAGAGATAAAAGAACTAAAAAAAATTAAAGAGAAATTATTGATATGAAGAACAAAATTAACAAGATAAAAATAATGTAGAAAGCATAAAAAATACTGCACACTTTATGGAGGAGAAAGTCAGTAAGCTGAAAAAAAAACCCATAAGTGATCCAGGTTGAGGAGGAGAGAGAACCAAGATTTTATAAAATGAAGAACTTTGAGAAATATCCCACTCACTTAGGAACAGTAATATAAGGGTTACAGGTATCCCAGAGGGAGAAGTGAGGGAAAAAGAAGCAGAGAGCTTCTTCAAGGAAATAATAGCAGAGAATTTCCCAAACCTTGGTTGGCAACTGAACATGCAAGTACATGAAGCTAATAGAACTCCCAATACATCAATCCCAAAAGTCTTTTGCCAAGACATATAATATTAAAACTGTCAAAGTCAATGGCAAAGAAAAAATATTAAGAGCAAGAAGAGAGAAGAAAATAACCTACAAAGGATCCTTCATCAGGCTTTCAGCATATTTCTCAGCAGAAACCCTGCAGGCCAGGAAAAAAATGGAGTGATATATTCACAATAATGAAAGACAAAAACTACCAGTCAAGAAGATTCTAAATAGTGGAATTATCCTTTAGATATGACATAAAAATAAAAGATTTCCCAGACAAACAAAAGCTGAAGGAATTCATCACCACTAGGTGTGCCTTACAAGAAGTGATTATAGGATTCCTCCTACTTGAAACAAAAAAGGAAAGGTTTACAAAGCTTTCAGCAAGGAACTAAACAGACAAAATCAGAAAATTGCAGCTCTATATCAGAATAGGTTAGCAAACACTTAATTATAAAATAAAGGATAAAGAGAAAGAAAGCATAAAAAACCCCACTATAACCACCTCAACGTAGTTGAAAACTCACACCACAAAAAAGAATAATTTATGACAACAAGAACAGAGAATGGGAAGAGGAAAAGGATGGACCCTTCATAGACAAATGGAGTTAAGACAATGTCAAATAAGGGACTATCTCATCTATGGGATCTTTTACACAAACCTCACGGTAACAAAACAAACAATCAGAACAGAACCAAAAATCATATATAAAGAGCAAACTGAGCAAACCAGCATAGAAAATCACCAAACTGAAATGGTAGACAGACATACAAGGGAAAAGAAACAGTGGAAATATAAAACAATGGGAAAACAAAGGATAAAATTGCCGTATTAAGCCCTCATATATCAATAATCACTCTAAATGTAAATGGATTGAATTCTCCAATCAAAAGACACAGAGTAGCTGCATGGATTAAAAAATAAGACTCAACAATATCTTGCCTTCAAGAAACACATCAAAGTTCTCAAGAAAAGCATAGGCTCAGACTGAAGGGATGGAAGATGATACTGCAAGCAAATGGAAAGCAAAAGAAAGTGGGTGTAGTCATACTTATATCAGACAAAGCAGACTTCCAGATACAAAAGATAACAAGAGACAAAAGTGACACTATACAATGATAATAGGGACAATCTACCAAGAAGACATAACACTTATGAATACATATGCACCTAACACAGGAGTACAAAAGTATATAAAGCACCTATTAACAGACCTAAAGGGAGATATTAATAGCAACACAATAGCAGTAGGGGACCTTAACACCCCACCTACATCAATGGGTAAATCACCGAGAGAGAAAATTAGTGAGGAAACAGTGGCCTTAAATGAAACACTAAACCAGATGGACTTAATAGACACGTATAGAACATTCTCTCCAAAACAGAAAAATACATATTCTTCTCAAATGAACATGGAGCATTCCCAAACATAGACTGTATGTTGGGGAACAAAGCAAGCCTCAATAAATTTAAGATTGAAACCATATCAAGCATATTTTCTGACCATAATACTATGAAACTAGAAATAATTACAAGAAAAAAGCAAGGAAATTCACAAACATAAGGAGACTATGCAACATGCTACTGAACATTTGTTGGATCAATGAAAAAAATCAAAAAGAAATAAAAAAATACCTAGAGACAAATGAAAATGAAAATACAACATACCAACACTTATGGAATGCAGCAAAAGTGGTTCTAAGAGAAACATTTATAGCAATACAGGCCTACTTCAACAAACAAGAAAAATCTCACATCAACAAGCTTACCCTAGACCTAAAAGAACTAGACAAACACAAAGAAACAAAATCAGTAGAAACAAGAACAATGAACAAATCCCAAATCAGTAGAAGGAAGGAAATAATAAAATCAGAGCAGAAATATACAAAATAGAGACTACAAAACAATAGAAAGGATCTATGAAAATAAGAGCTGGTTCTTTGAGAAAATAAAATTGACAAACCCTTAGCCAGACTCACTAAGAAAAAGAGAAAAGACAAACAAAATCAGAAATGAAAGAGGAGAAAGTAAAATGGTCACCACAGAAATAGAAAGGTTTATAAAAGAATACAATGAAAAGCTATGCAACAACAAATTAGATAACCTAGAAAAATGGATAAATTCTTAGAATCATACAACCTCCCAAAACAGAATCAAGAAGAAATACAAAATTTGAATAAACCAATAACAGGCAAAGAGATTAAAAGAGTAATCAAAAACCTCCCAATAAATAAAAGATCAGAACCAGATGGCTTCTCTGGTGAATTTTACCAACACTCAAAGAAAATTTAATTTCTATCGTTCTCACACTATTCTGAAAAATTGAAGATGATGGGAAGCTTCCTAACTCTTTTTACAAGGCCAACATTTCCATGATACCAAAACCAGACAAGGACAATAAAAAATGGAAAATAACACACCGATATCATTGATGAACATAGATGTAAAAATTCTCGACAAAATATTAGCAAAGCAAATATAACAATCCATTAAAAGAACCATACACTGTGATCAAGTAAGATTTATTTTAGGGATGCAGAGACAGTTCAACATCCACAAATCAATCAATGTGATATACCACATTAACACAATGAAGAATAAAAATCACATGATCATCTCAGGAGATGCAGAGAAAATATTTGACGAGCTCTAACATCCCTTTACAATAATATCTCTCAATAAAATGGGTATAGAAGGAAAGGACCAGAATATTATAAAGGCCATATATGACAAACTCACAGCCCATATCACATTCAATGGTGAAAAACTGAAAACCATTCCTCTGAGAACAGGAACAAGACAAGGGTGCCAACACTTGTCACTTCTATTCAGCATAGTGACGGAACTTTTAGCCATAGCAATTGGGCAAGAAAAAGAAATAAAAGAGATCTACATTAAAAGGTAAGAAGTAAAACTCTCACTATTTGTGAGTGACATAAATGTTTATATAGAAAACCCTAAAACATCTACAAAAAACTATTAGATATAATCAATAAATACAGTAAAGTTTCGGGTACACCAACATACAAAAGCATTTGAATTTCTACACTAACAATAAACTAGCAGAAAGAGAAATCAAGAATACAATCCCATTTACAATTGCAATAAAAGAACGAATACCTAAGAATAAATTTACCAGGAGGGGAAAGACCTATACACTGAAAACTATAAGACATTAATGGAAAAAATTGAAGAAGACATAAAGAAACATAAAGATATTCCATGCTAATGGATTGGATGAATAAAGACAGTTAAAATGTCCACATAACCTAAAGCAATATACAGATTCAATGCAATCCCAGTCACAGAAACAGAAGAATGGCATTTTTCACAGAAACACAAAAAAAGAATCCTGAAATTTATATGCAATAACAAAAGACTTTGAATAGCCAAAGCAATCCTGAGGACAAAGAACAAATTCAGAGGTACCACATTCCCTGAATTCAAATTACACTACAAAGCTATTGTAATCAAAACAGCATGGTACTGGCAGAAAATCAGACACGCCAATACATAGAACAGAATTGAGATCCCAAAAATCAACCCACACATCTGTGGAGAGTTAATCTTTGACAAAGGAGCCAAGAAGATTCAATGGAAAGTAAGTCTCTTCAATAAATGGTGTTGGGAAAACTGGACAGCCACATGCAAAAGAATGAAAGCAGATCATTATCTTATACCACATACAAAAATTAACTCAAAATGGATTAAACACTTGAACTTAACTCCTGAAATTGAAAAACTCAAGTAGAAAATATAGGCAGTACACTCTATGACAGTATCAAAATATTAGCAGTATATTTTCAAATACCATGTTCACTCAGGCAAGGAAAACAAAAGAAAAAATAAACAAATAGGATCACCTAAGATTTAAAAACTTCTGCATGGCAAAGGAAACTGTTAAGAAAATGAAGAGAGAGAAGTCAACGTGGTGGCGTAGCCGTACTCTGAACTCACTTCCTTGCATGGACACAGCAAATTTACAACTACTTTTGGAAAAATTACCCCTGAGAGAGAACTGAAAACTGGATAAGAGGAACCCCTGCAACAAATGACAATCTTAATTGAGGTGGAAGAGGCAGAAATTCCCTTCTGGAGAGAAAAAAATGCCACCTGCATAAGATGCAGCACTTGACGGGTGTCAGGAGAAACCCAAAGGTATGCAGCCTTCCCTGGAGGAGTGGGTGACCTGAGCCAGACAGCACTCCCACTATAGGAATTTTTTTGATCCAGCACAACTGAGATAAGTGGTATATATCTGACTTTGCTTGCTACTAACAATATCGAGGAATACCCCCAGAAAAGCTGGTTCTCAAAGAAATTAAAGCCAGCTGTTAAAGGGCCCATGCACAAATTCGCCCCTTTCGGAAAGCAGCCTAAAATCACCAGAAACAAATGTGCACAGTCTTTTGGTGAAAAGAGACTCACCTGATAGGCTCTGAGTGCACTTTGGTGAGAGGTGAGACATCTCCAGGGACTGGGACATTGGCAGCAGCCATTGTTGTGACCGGGTGTGGGCATGCAGACACAGATGCTGGCAGTTGCCATTGGAGTTCTTCTGAGGCCTGCTAGCCCAGGGTCTGCCCCACCCACTAGGGCACTGATTTAATCCAGCTCAACCAGGGCAGGTAGTCTACTCTAGGGACTGGCCCTACCAAACAACAATCCCTTGGGCAACTGGTGGGCCTGCTAAGTGAACAGCCTGGATTCCCTGTGCCTGGCTAATGGGTCCACCTCTGTGGGGCAGGATGTGCACAAGGAGCTAATGGAGAGTGTGGGGCAGTGGTGGAGTTTGTGGGGCTCCCTCCTTGGAGAGACTGGGTCCACTTCAGGATGTTGGGGCACACACATGGGGCAGGACTGTGTTGACTGTGTGTGTGGACCTGTGGGAGGTGGGTCGTGTCATCTGCAGAAGCCTTGTGCTTCTCAAAAAGCCACATAGGGAATTGGCCCCACCCTCCAAAGCCTGAAACAATAGGGTACTCCTGTGCCTGAGGCCAGCCCCACTCAGCCTCAACTCTCAGAGAGCTGACAAGAGACCTAAAGGCCAGAGGGATCAATTGTGATCCCCTGAGCCGAACAACCAGCCATGCTGAGGACGTACTCACTTAATAGAAATACTACAGCAAGAATATGCTATTAGACATTGCAGGAAACTGTGCTGGGGTTCCCCACACCCCATAAAGAGGCCGAAGGGGTCACAACAACTACAAGCAGCTGAACATTACAACAGCTGGCCAAGGGGACAGCTCAACCTCCCTGGGCACCTATGGGAAGAACAACCCCACCACAACAGAAGGACACACATAGCCCACACAAGGGTCATTCCTGGAGCATTTGGAACAGATGACAAGAGGGAAGCATGCTGCCAGGCATCATAAGGCATCCCTTATATAAGGTCACCTGTCCAAAAGCAGGAGACATAGCTGACCTACCTAATACAGAGACACAAGCATATGGAAAGAAGCAAAATGAGGAGGCAAAGGAATACGTTCCAAGTGAGGGAACAGGACAAAACCCCAGAAAAGGAAGTAAGTGAAACAGAAATGAGCAACCTACCCAACAGAGAGTTAAAACAAAGAGTGTTAAGGATGCTCACTGATCTTGGGAGAAGAATGGGTGAATTCAGTGAGAATGTCAACAAGGAAATGGAAGATATAAAAAGGAAATGAAGAATACAATACTGGAAATGAAAAATTCACCAGAGGGACTCAAAAGCAGAGTAGAGGATACAGAAGAATGAATCAGAAAACTAGACAAAAGACTAGAATGAATCACCCAAGCTGAAAAGATAAAAGAAAAAAGAATTAAAAAGAGTGCGGACAGTCTAAGGGACCTCTGGGACAACATCAAGCGCACTAACATGTGCGTTATAGGTGTCCCAGAAGGAGAAGAGTGAGATAAAGGGGCAGAGAATCTATTTGAAGAAATAATAGCTGAAAACTTCCCTAACCTAAGGAAGCAAACAGACATCCAGGTAGAGGAATCACAGAGAGCACCAAACAAGATAAACCCAAGAGGCCAACACCAAGACACATCATAATCAAAATGTCAAGAATTAAAGAGAGAATCCTAAAAGCCACAAGAGAAAGACAAGTTACATACAAAGGAAATCCCATAAGGCTATCGGCTGACTTCTCATCAGAAACCTTACAAGCTAGAAGAGAATGGCACAATATATTTAAAGTGCTAAAATGATAAAACCTACAGTCAAGAATACTCTAACCACCAAGGTTATCATTCAAAATGGAAAGATGAAAGAATAAAAGCTTCCCAGACAAGCAAAAATTAAAGGAGTTTGTTACCAAGAAACCAGTACTACAGGAAATGCTAAAAGGGACTTATTTAAGGAGGAAAGAGAAGATCACAAATAGGAAAAAAGATCTATTTCCATGATGAGAGGGTAATGGATACAAACACACAAAAAAGAGGTTAGATACGATATCAAAAACAGAAAATGTGGGAGGAGGGGAGTTAAAGAGTAGAGCTTTCATATAGAGGTCAAACTAAAGAGACCATCAACTTTAATATAGATTGCTCTATACATAGGTTACTGTATATGAACCACATGGTAATCACAAACCACAAACCTATAATAAATACACAAAAAACTAAGAGAAAGGAACATAACACTAAAGAAAGCCATCAAACCACAGGGGAAGAGAGCAAGAGAAGAAGAAAGGAACAGAGAAGAACTACTAAAACACCAAGAAAAAAAAGTGACAAGATGGCAGTAAGTACATACTTATCAATAGCTACTTTAAATGTAAATGGACTAAATGGATTAAAAGGCATAGGGTGCCTGATTGGATAATAAAAAGAAGACCCATATATATGCTGCATACAAGAGACACACTTCAGACCTAAAGACACTCACAAACTGAAAGTGAAGGGATGGAAAAAGATACACCGAGCAAATGGCAATGAAAAGAAAGCTGGGGTAGCAATACTTATCTCACACAAAATAAACTTTAAAACAAAAACTATAACACGAGACAGAGGGCACTACATAATGATCAAGGGAACAATCCAACAAGAGGATATAACACTTGTAAGTATCATGCACCCAACATAGGAGCACCTAAATATATAGAGCAATTATTAACAGACATAAAAGGAGAAATAGACAGTAACACAATATAGTAGGGGACTTTAACACTCCACTTACACCAATGGATAGACCATCCAAACAGAATATCAATAGGGAAACATTGGCCTTAAAGGACACACTAGAACAGAGGGACCTAGTAGATATATACAGAACATTCAATCCGAAAACCAAAGAATACATATTCTTTTCAAATGCACATGGAACATTCTCCAGGATTGATCACATATTAGGCCACAAAACAAGTCTACATAAATTTAAGAAGATTGAGATAATACCAAGCATCTTTTCTGATCACAATGGTATGAAACTTTTTTTTGATTACCATTTCGATCTCCTTACTGGTGATTGGTCTATTCAAATTCGCTGTTTCTTCTTGATTCAGTTTTGAAAGGTTGTATGTTTCTAAGAATTTATCTGAATTTATCCATTCTTCTATAAGAATTTATCCATTTCTTCTAGATTGTCCAATTTGTTGGTATATAGCTTTTTATAGTATTCTCTTATCTTTTGTATTTCTAAGGTGCCCGTTGTAATTTCTCCTCTTTCATTTCTGATTTTACTTATTTGAGACATCTCTCTTGGTGAGTCTAGCTGGTTTGTAAATTTGGAACAAGCTCTTGGTTTTATTAATTTTTTGTATTTTTTTTAGTCTCCATTTCATTTATTTCTGCTTTAGGAAGAAACTATAGGAAGAAAATCAGAAAAGCCACAAATATTGGAGATTTAACAAAATGCTACTGAACAATGATTGGGTCAATGAAAAAACCAAAGGAGAAATCAAAAAATATCTCGAGGCAAATGAAAATGAAAATACAACACGTCAGAATTTGTGGGATACAGCAAAAGCAATTCTATGGGGGAAGTTTATAGCAATATGGGCCTATCTCAACAAATAACAAAAATCTCAAATAATCTAACAGTGTATCTAAAGGAACTTGAAAAAAAGAACAAACAAAGCCCCATATAGTAGAAGAAAGGAAATAATAAAAATTAGAGCAGAAGTAAATGAAATGGAGACTAAAAAAAATACAAAAAATTAATAAAACCAAGAGCTTGTTCCAAATTTACAAACCAGCTAGACTCACCAAGAGAGATGTCTCAAATAAGTAAAATCAGAAATGAAAGAGGAGAAATTACAACGGGCACCTTAGAAATACAAAAGATTATAAGAGAATACTGTGAAAAGCTATATACCAACAAATTGGACAATCTAGAAGAAATGGATAAATTCTTAGAAACATACAACCTTCCAAAACTGAATCAAGAAGAAACAGCGAATTTGAATAGACCAATCACCAGTAAGGAGATCGAAACGGTAATCAAAAACCTCCCAAAAAATTAAAAGTCAAGGACCAGATGGCCTCCTTGGTGAATTCTACCAAACATTCAAAGAAGACTTAATACCTATCCTTCTCAAACTCCTCCAAAAAATTGAAGAGGAGGTGAAGCTCCCTAACTCCTTCTACGAAGCCAACATTACCCTGATACCAAAACCACACAAGGACAACACACACACAAAAAATGACAGGCCAATATCACTGATGAACATCATTGCAGAAATCCTCAACTAAATACTAGCAAATATCACATAACAATATATTAAAAGATTATACACCATGATCAGATGGGGTTTATTCTAGGGATGTAGCGATGGTTGAAAATTCACAAATCAATCAATGTGAGACACCACATTAATAAAATGAAGAATAAAAACCACATGATCAGCTCAATAGATGTAGAGAAAGTATTTGACAAGATACATCATCCATTTATGATAAAAACTCTCAATAAAATGAGTATAGAAGGAAAGTATCTCAATATAATAAAGGCCATATATGACAAACCCACAGCTAATATCATCCTCAATGGTGAAAAACTGAAAGCTATCCCTCTAAGAACAGGAACCAGACAAGAATGCCCACTCTCAGCACTCTTATTTAACATAGTATTGGAAGTCCTAGCCAGATCAATTAGGCAAGAAAAAGAAATCAAAGTCATCCAAATTGGAAAGGAAGAAGTGAACCTGTCACTATTTGCAAATGACGTGATTTTATACATAGAAAACCCTAAAGGATCCACAAAAAAACTTTTAGAACTAATATACAAATACAGTAAAGTTGCAGGATACAAAATCAAAGTTCAAAAATCAGTTGCATTTCCATACACTAACAACAAAGTAGCAGAAAGAGAGATTATGAATACAATCCCATTTACCATTGCAACAAAAAGAATAAAATACCTGGGTTTAAACCTAATGGAAGAGGTGAAAGATCTGTACACTGAAAACTATAAAACATTGCTGAAAGAAATTGGAGACACAAAGAAGTGGAAAGATATTCTGAGCTTTTGGATTGGAAGAATTAACATACTTAAGATATCCGTACTTCCTAAAGCAATCTACACATTCAACACAATCCCTGTCAAAGTTCCAACAACATTTTTCACAGAAATAGAACAAAGAATTCTAAAATTTATATGGAACAACAAAAGACCACAAATAGCCAAAGGAATCCTGAGAAAAAGGAACAAAGCTGGACGTATCACACTCCCTGATTTCGAAATATACTACAAAGCTATAGTAACCAAATCAGCATGGTACTGGCACAAAAACAGACACACAGATCAATGGAATAGAATTGAAAGCCCAGAAATAAACCCACATATCTATGGACAACTAATTTTCAACAAACAAGACAAGAACATACAATGGAGAAAGGAAAGTCTCTTCAACAAATTGTGTTGGCAAAACTGGTCAGCCACATACAAAAAAATGAATGTAGAACATTATCTTACACTATACACAAAAATTAACTCAAAATGGATTAAAGACTTGAATGTAAGACCTGAAACCATGAAAATTATAGAAGGAAACATAGGCAGTATGCGCTTTGACATCGGTCTTAGCAACATATTTTCAAGCACCATGTCTGACCGGGCGAGAGAAACAATAGAAAATATAAACGAATGGGACTACATCAAACTAAAATGCTTCTGCACAGCAAAGGAAACCATCAACAAAATGAAAACACAACATAACAATTGGGAGAAGATATTTGCAAAACATATATCTGATAATTGGTTAATCTCCAAAGCATACAAAGAACTCTTACATCTTAACAACAAAAAAACTAACAACCCAGTTAAAAAATAGGGAAAAGACCTGAACAGACATTTCTCCAAAGAAGATATACAGATGGCCAACAGGCACATGAAAAGATGTTCAACATCATTAACTATCAGGGAAAGGTAAATCAAAATTACAATGAGATATCACCTCACGCCCATCAGAATGGCTATAATAAACCACCCAGGAAACAACAGGTGTTGGAAATAATGTGGAGAGAAGAGAACTCTCATACACTGCTGGTGGAAGTGGAAACTGGTGCAGCCATTATGGAAAAGAGTAAGGAGATTCCTCAAAAAATTAAGGATAGAACTACCATGTGATCCAGCTATTCCACTGCTGGGTATTTATCCAAAGAACTTGAAAACACCAATGCATAAAGATACGTGCACCCCTGTGTTCATTGCAGCGTTATTCACAACAGCCAAGACTTGGAAGCAACCTAAGTGCCCATCAAGGGACAAATGGATGAAGAAGATATGGTATATATACACAATGGAATACTACTCAGCCATAAGAAACGATGAAATCCAGCCATTTGTGACAACATGAATGGACATTGAGGGTATTATGCTAAGGAAATAAGTCAGAGGGAGAAGGTGAAATACCATATGATCTCATTCATAAGTAGTAGATAAAAACAACAACAAACAAACACATAGACACAGAGACTGGATTGGTGGTTACCAGAGGGGAAGAGAGGAGAGAGGAGGGTGAAAGAGATGATTAGGCACAGGTGTGTGGTGATGGATTGTAACTAGTATTTGGGTGGTGAACATGAGAACGTGATGTAGTCTACGCAGAAATAGAAGTATAATGATGTACACCTGAAATTTATACAATGTTATAAACCAATGTTACCACAATAAAAATTAAAAATTAAAAAATTAAAAAAAAAGAAAATGAAGAAACAACAAACCAACTTGGAGAAAATATTGGCAAATTGTATATCCCACAGGGGTTAATTTCCCAAATATGTAAAGAATTCGTACAACTCAACAACAAGGAAACAAATAACCCAATTAAAAAATAGGCAAAAATCCAAACACATTTTTCCAAAGAAGATATACACATGGCCAATGGGGACATGAAAAGTTGTTCAACATCACTAATTACTAGGGAAATGCAAATCAAAACTACAATGAGATATCATACCACACCCATCAGAATGGCTATAAATAACAAGACAAGAAATAACAAGTGTTGGAAAGGAAACAGAGAAAGGGAACCATCATCCACTGCTGTGGGGAATGCAAACTAGTGTGCCCAGTATGGAAAACAGTATGGAGACTTGTCAAAAATTTAAAATAGAAATACCTTATGATCCAGCTATCCCACTACTGGATGTTTATCCAGAGAACAAGAAATCAACAATTCAAAGAGATCTACACATCCCTATGTTCATCACAGCATTACTCACGGTAGCCAAGACGTGGATACAACCCAAGTGCTCATCAATGGATGAATGGATGAAGACGATGTGCTGGTGAATAGTAGTTAAGTTTGCATGTTCTGCTTTGGTGGCCTGGGGTTCACACGGTTGGATCCGAGGCACGGACCTACACACCACTCGTCAAGCCATGCTTTGGCAGCATCCCACATACACAACAGAGGAAGATTGGCACAGATGTTTAGGTGAGGGCCAAACTTCCTCACCAAAAAGAAAGTAAAAGCATATGTGCTGTAAATATTCTGTACCACTATATTACCATACTATAGTACTATACTACTCAACCATGAAAAAGACAAAATTGTGCCATTTGTGACAACATGGATAGATCTTGAGGGTATCTTGCAAAGTGGAATAAGTCAGACAAAGACAAACACCATGTGATTTCACTCATATGTGGAAGACAGACAACCATGTAGATAAGGTGAACAGATTAGTGGCTACCAGATGGGAAAGGGGTGCATGAGGGTGAAAGGGATAAAGGGACAGAGATGTATGGTGACAGGTAAAAACTAGACTATTGGTGGTGAACAGGATGCAGTGTATACAGAAAATGAAATATAGTGATGTATACCTGATATTACACAATATTATAAGCCAATATGACCTCAATATAATAATAACAAAGGTGGGGAGTGGGGAGACAGAGAAATGTGAATGACAAGGTGTTTGAGTAAGCTGTTATTGTTGCATTTCTAGGTGTGAAAACAGTATTGTGGTTCTGCTTCAGAAAGAATATTGTCATTTCAAGATACACATTCAAACTGTACTGAGTGAAACAACGTTAACATCTTATATTTGCTTAAAAACAGATACAACAAGGGTTGTTGATCACACAAGAGGATAACTGCTAAGGTGAGTGATGTATTCTACTTTTAAGTTTGACACTTTCCATAATAAGAAGTCAGAACACTGTTAAAAGATGGAAGGGAAAGGTAAGAAAAATACTCAAAATCTTAAAAATGGTTTCAAAGGCTGTATGTAAAACTACAAATTAAAACAATCTAAAATATGCATTGAAAACTGGATAAATGCCACAATCTTATTTTGGTAGTAAAACACATATAAAATTTACCATTTTAACCAATTTCAACTGGACACGATCTATTTTAACTAGCAACTTTAATCTGTTTATGTAAGGGGTACCACACACATAAAAGAACAACACTTTACTAGCATGAAACATAATAAAGGCAGGGGATGCACCCTGTGGAAAACCCAAAACCTCTTACCATGCACATTTGACCTCTGAAAGTAAGGAAACGTAAATGAGCAGGTTGTCACCAATTTGCTTTTAATCTAGACATCACATAACTTTCATGCTAGCTTGTAAAATAATTGCAATGACCGGGTTCTGCAGCCATAGGTCATTCCTGTAAACTTTTTACTTCATTTGGAGTGTGGCCTCCAAGAAGATTGGGCGATGGGTCAGAAAAAGGCTCTTCTTCCTCCCAAACAGTATAGGAGGTAGAATGCAAGGGCAGTATACTTCTTGTCATAGAAGTCTGAGGTATTAGGTATTTTGGGGCCAATATTTATTTATTGTTAGGCTGGAGATGGGAAAAACGATCTGTATGCTAAAATCACAATCTTCCAGTATCACATGGAAAATGAGTAGTACTTAACGTGTCTCCTAGAAATTACCTCACATATCCAAATCTATTGACTCCTGGGCCATCAAGTGATGATCCCAGTTAGTCCTTCATGTCACGTGGTGCCTAATCTTCTCCTAATAAATGCCTGACTTCTACTATGCGTATACGAAAATTCTGAAACATTGTTCCGTGACAACAGTTTGAAATCAGTAATGAATAGTGAAATGGTAATAGTAACACAGTAATAGTCAAATGCTCTCTACATAAACCAAATGTCTTTACCTCCTCCTTCAGTGCATATTGCTCAATGAGCTTCTTCAGCTTCTCTCCCAGTTCGATGTTTTCCTGGCGGAGTTTGGCATTGTGTAAGTCATGTTGTTCCAGCTGTGCCTGGATTTCATTTAAAGTAATTTGGAAATGTGCAGTTGCTTCTTTACGTCTTTCTTCCTCCTCTCGTGCCTGCTGTATATTTTCTTCCTTATTATCCAAAATAATTTCTGTTAATAGTATAAACCTATAGATAAAATGCTCAAAAGATTATGCTGTTGCGATGTGGGTTCATTTAATGCTACCCAAAGTGTTGCGCCTGAACTGCAATTTCTTCTCCTTATCTATGACTAGAAAGCTCTTGTTTAAGAGCAAGGAGGTTTTCCTAAGTAGAGAGAGATGCAAAGTCCCTGCTAGAAAATGTGTTGCTTGATCATCTAGATATTCACTACACTATAGTACAAGCAGGGAATTTCTCCACACAGCCATGTTCTTCCACATTATTTTCCCAACCATCCTCCTCACTGGTTAGGCACGGCACCATCCTAGACAAGCCTGAAGATATATGTCCCATCTAGCAGCTCACTTTCTGAGTCACACTTCCCATTCCCTAGAGGGCAAAGGACAAATGGAATCTATTTTATAAAGCTTACTTTCAGGTCTTCCTAGGATACAAGCCTCACAATACGTTTACCTAAACAATTATCAGTCCAGTCCAAATGTTGACTTGTTATGGAGGTGTTGGGGAAGAGGGAGAATCCCCCATGCCCCTTCCCTTAAGGTTCTTACGGCTGGCCAAATAATTAAAAAGACAGGTTAGCAGGAGAAAATAATACCAAGTTTAATAACCTGTATACATGGGAGAAACCAGGGTAACTGACTTTCTCAACAAAATGGCAGAGATTCTCATTTTAGATACTATCTTCAGCTAAAGACAAAGGAGGACGTTGGGGGTGGGAGGTTTGGGATTTCAGAGGGGAAGAAGAAAATTCACATGAAGAGAGAAATGTAAATGTTTGTCAGACAATTCTGTGCAGGGCCACCTATAGAGAATGCGGCCGGAGAGACAGAAATCACAGTAATCAACAGTATGTAGATTTAAGGCCTCTCCTTCCATACTGATAAGAGTTTCTACAAGTAAAGCCATCCCCCCCTCTTCCCAGCACACAGAGGGAGATACCTTTACAAATGTAAATACTTGGTAAACAGAACTTTTAAAAGAACGGGCTTAGAGGACCTTGCCAGTGTCTCAATTTTAGGTATAAGTTTGGGGGAAGGTTCAATTTCTTTTCAGAGAAAATAATCAAGGTGAAGAGACATATTTCAGGGTGGCCAACTTTTGATCTCCCACAGAGGAAAAAATCTACTTTTATTACATCTAAATCCAAGGTTTCAAAGCAAAGAAAAAAAATATCCTCACACCAGATGAGGATTCATTCCATGAGTTGTCCTATATTCTAGGTCCTTGGGAGTCTGCTGTCACAGGGGTAATCAGACATCTTGCTAAATCTAAATCATACTCCAACTGTACCTGCTTAGCTACTGCTAAAGGCAGACGTGTTCCCATTATAGGAGGCAGATGCTTTCTAGTATTTTGTAGTAAAATACATATAAAATTTGTATTTTCCTTCTTCCTCTGCTATACAAATTTTGATACCTGCTCCCTCTTCCTTTATAATCAGCCTAGGTATAAGGACTATTCTAAAGTATTTAGCGACTGAATAGCTGAAGAAGGGCAAAGAGTAGTTATGCGAACTAGTCAATTAGCATCCATAGTAGAGGTCTGCCACCTGCTTTTCCTTCTCAAATCCATTCTGATTCAAGTTTCTTGCTACCAGTTTCTTCATTTCAGCTAAGCATTTCATTCCTTATCCAGGGGACACGATAGTCAACTACATTGTTGGTCAGCAGAATATCTGGCAGTCTTGAGATTTCTAAGCAGAAGAGCTATGGATATAAACATCAACAGGATCTAGATTTCCTGTGATCAACTATGAGGTTCATTAAGGAGCTCTTCCTTGAATCCAAAATCCAAAAGTTGAATAGAGTGAGTCTTAGACAAACAATCACCTCACACTCAGCATTAGCCCAAGCAAAACAAAAAGCAACATAGTACCTCTTTGAGGACCTCACAAAGTCCTCTGTTCAGGAACTTAATCTACCAGAGCAAGTGTACCTAGAAGTTATCAACTGGCA
This sequence comes from Ceratotherium simum simum, assembly GCF_057802395.1. Lineage (NCBI taxonomy): Eukaryota > Metazoa > Chordata > Mammalia > Perissodactyla > Rhinocerotidae > Ceratotherium > Ceratotherium simum. The sequence goes on from NC_141941.1 coordinate 11,402,310, forward strand.
GCCATTATTACAACTAACCCACTAAAGCAAGTGAAGCAAGGATTTACTTCAAATATATATACGGTGATTATAAAATCAGCCTAAGTACTTCCTGCAAAACAGCAAAGTGAACCGAGTAACTTTTAATGTCTGAATGTGATGTTGAAGTTCTCTGCAAAGAGACTCTAGTTTGCTTCTTGCCAAGATAGCCTTGCTGTGTTCACTCTGCAAGTGAACTTTTTCTTTCACAGTGTGAGCTTGCTTCTTCTGCAGAATCTTCATTTGTTTCTGAACATTCCTGCTCTCCTCCAGCTAAAATTAACAAGCACTTTATATTTAGGAAGAACAGTAAGAACCTTTGAGTTATAGCAGGAAAAATCATGCAACATTTTCTATTACTCTCTTCTTCAGTTGTGATAGGAAACTAAGCAAAGTTAGTGTAGGAAGAAAACCAATCTCAATGTCTTTTTTAAAATTAAAAACAAAAATGGAGCTCTTAGAAAAAGTTCCTATGAATCAACATCATCTAGTTTTACTTTTCTACAAGAACATACAAAGCCTACTTTCTTGAAACAAATAAGCAGCACTCAGGAGTCTGTGAATGAGAGACGCAATTTTAGAGTTAGATCAAATTATTCTATTCTATGCCAACAGATAAAATGGCAGTGTCACTGACACTTCAATAAAGCTTTCATGAAGAATAAATGTTGACAAGGCAAACATTTCAAGAACAAGAGTGACATATCCAAGAAACCTATCAACAATCGTTACAGGCAACTTACGTACAGCTACTAAAAATACGTTCATTGAAACACCTGCAGGAACAAAAGAGTTTTGCTTTTCTTAACTTGCAATGAGCTATAAACACAGCACATTTAAATTGGCTCTGGGTTCCGCACACGTCATCTATAACTCTCTCTCTTTCCCACTCCAAAGGTTCCGATATACCAGAATGAGTATACATACTATCACGTCTATTTTAATTGTATTCTTTAATGGTAAAAGCAACAACAAATTGCCAGTGTTGGCAGTTCAGAAGTGACTGCCCTACTGCACTAATGGTGACACATTACACTGAGCTATCTACATACTAGACACTGAGTTAAACACTAGACACTAATGATAAAAAAGTGAACAAAAGACTCCCAGAAGATGGGCAGAGGTGCAATTAATTTATAGATTTGATGTGGAGACACTGACAGTCTGCTGGCTTATCTTTCTCTAAGACACAAAAGCATCTGCTGAGAAGAGAGAAAGAGTGAAGTTGAGGGTTTATAGTAGCTAAAAAGGTATCTCGGATATTTTATAATACTGTAGTGCCTGTGGAGAAAGGTTTTAAAATGACCACACCACAGTGAAGACCTAGTTGCATTTTCATCTGCCTGGTTGTATTTTTTACTACCCACAGTGGGGATTCTCCAGGTAGATGGAATGGATGAACAAGGGTAAAAGGAGCATTTCCAAAGAGAATGATTATTATTATGTATAAAATCTAAAGGAAAAACAAACAAACAGAGAAGTTGTATGGGTAAGGAGAAAGTAGAGGGCAATATTTGTTGGCAGCAATGGTTACAGAGAACAAATGCAAGTATGCTGGACTGATGGTGGTTATGAAAGTATGAATGGGATATCTGTACCTGTGTCTTTAGAGGTCCTATGATACATGAAGTGATCAGAGCAGAGGGTGGCCAGGGATGTACAGTGATGAGACAGTCAAGGAATAAGAGCTGAAGTCACATTAGGGAAGATAGTAGGGTAGAGAGTGCCAGGAATATGTCTCCACACCTAGACAACAACTGCAGCAGCAGAAACTGTCCGACATAATTAATCTGGAACTTGCAAGTCTATTCAAAGTCTTGCACCTTCCAGCCAATACTTGGCCAGTAAATTGTGGTTAATTCTGGTTTATTTAGTCCAATAGCATGGTTACACGTACTCATTCTTCCATTCCACAGTCCCCTGGCAGGAAGCTGGAGTGGATTACAAGAGCCGGGGTAGGCAATAAAGGCTCAGTTCTCCAAACATCAGGGATCTGTGTTCTGACTACTGGTTAATACATCTGACCATGAAGGTGCAGACACAGAATTGGGTCACAACTGTTGCAACTGCTTCCATATGAAGAAGCATGCCAAAAATATAAGGAATCAGAGCCTATTTTATTATTATTTTTTCACCTTCGTTTATCCCTTTCTCCCCTTTGGAGAGCCAGGAATTTAAGCGCTAGGATACTCAAAAGCAACCACATATCTGGGAAATTTAGAAATTCCCCATACAAGCCCAGGATCAAAGATGACCTGAGAAGACCTTAAGTTTGCATCTCAGGTTGATCTCCAACCTAGAGACAACCTATAGCAATAACAAAACAAAACAAACAAACAAAAAATACCAACAAATCTTGGTAAAGACAGAGAATCTAATCTAATTATAGGATTCAAATGTCCAGTTTTCAACAACAAACAAAATCATAAGGCACACAAAGAAATAGGAAAGTATGGTCCATTCAAAGCAAAAAGATAAATCAACAGAAACTGTCCCGGAGGAAGACTAGATGGTAGAATTACCAAAGTCTTTAAAATAACTGTATTTAAAATGTCTAAAGCACTAAAGGACGACATGGACAAAATCAGCAAAACAATGTATGGATAAAATGGCAAATTCAATAAAGATATAGAAACCATCAAAAAATGAGGCCTCCAAAAATCTGGAGTTGAAAGTACAATAACTGAAATGAGAAATTCACTAGAAGGATTCAAAATCAGATTTGAGCAGGCAGAAGAAAGAATGAACGAACTTGGAGACAGTATGATGGAGATTAAGAACTCTGAGGAACATAAAAAACAAAGATTGAGGAATAATCTAAGAGCCTAAGGGAGCTGTGGGACACCACAACTGGACCAATACATGACTTGTGAGAGTCCAAGGAGAGAAGAAAGAGAAAAAGAGGCAGGGAGATTATATGAAGAAATAATGGCCAAAATTTCCCAAATTTGATGTGAGATAGGAATCCAGAAATCCCAGAAGCCCACTGAATTCCAAGGAGCATAAGCTCAGAAACCCACGATGAGACACGTTATAATAGAAATGTCTAATGCCGAAGTCAAAGAAAAGATCTTGAAAGCAGCATGAGGGAAAGCAATTCTTCACATACTATGGATCCTCCATAAGATTGTCAGTTAATTTCTCAGCAGAAATCTTGGAGGAGAGAAGTCAGTGGCCTTCAAAATGCTGAAAGGAAAAAAACAAATTCTCAGTGGAGGATCCTATATCTGGCAAACTGTCCTTCAAATATGAGGGAGAAATTAAGACATTTCTGGATAAACAAAAGCTGAGGGAGTTTGTGACAACTAGACCTGCCCTGCACGAAATGCTCAAGGGAGACCTGCAGGTTGAATTGAAAGGACACTAGACAGAACTCAAAGCAGTATGAAGAAATTAACATCTCCAGTAAAGGTAAAATACATGGGCAATTACAAAGCTAGTATTATTGTAATGGTGGTGTGTACTCCACTTGTGGTTTTGCATGAAGTAAGAGAGGATACCTGTTAAAAAAAAAAAAAAGTAAGTCTATTCGGATGCACAATGCATAAATACATAATTTTGTGACATTAATAACTGAAAATGGGTAGTGATAGAGCTGTAGGGAAGCTGAGTTTTTGATGTTTTTGCAGTTAAGCTGGTATAAATGCTAAATGTGTTAACAATTTTGGAATGCTATGTGCAATTTCCATAATAATCACAAAAAAAATGGTTTTAGAATATACAAAAAAGGAAATAAGGGAATTAAAATGTTTTATTACAAAAAATCAAGTAAACACAAAATAGAGAGTAATGCAGAAAACAAAGAGTAAAATGGTAAAAATCAGGCCTTCCTTATCAATAATAACTTTAAATGGAAATGGATTCAACTCTCCAGTCAAAAGCAGAGATTGGCAGAATGGGTTGAAAACATGACTGAGGTGCATCCAAAGTGGAGAAGAGCTGGTGGAAAGCCCTCATCAGATTGCAGGCCTGTGGCTGGTGCCAGTGCCTTTTACTCTCAGTGTCAGGGTTCTAGCTATAGATGGAAATGGATGAGGATCCTAAATTTTCCTACTCCTATGGACATACCAAATCTACAACTACATATGGAACCCATATTGAGCACCTCAGCTTTTAAGATGTGCACCTGAGAGACAGAGTCCCCAAAACAACATGATTTGAAAGCTAACAGGGCTTGCATCCGAGAGACCCACAAGGCTATATGGATCTGAGAAATGGTTTTTAAAGAACCCATGCATGTGGTCTAACTGATCCCTGGGCCCAACACAGAGGCAGCTGATTGAAACAGCCAGTCTCTCTGTGAAAGAGGCTATTAGCCTATATTCCTAGCTGTGGCCTGAGCGGCAGGCTTCTAATTAAACATATATCTAAGGGCCATTGTAATCCTCTCCAGAGACCTCAGAGGGTGGGTGCTATCTTCATGCTCTTCCTCTGCTGTGCTCCAGAAGGCTGGTATCTCCCAGCAGGGAGCGTGTACATGCATGTAGTGCCACAGGTTTACTTGGAGTGTGCTAGGTTTTATGACTGTTGCCCAGGAGACACTCCATGACTACCTGGCTCTCACAGCCAGGGATTCGTGTGTTCATGGGTCCCATGGGACTATAACAAATGGAGAGACAGTTCCTCGCCAGCTACCACCACCAGGGCACTATAAAGAGAGTCTTTCTGTGAAAGAGGCCTATTTGCTTGTCTTGGAGCTTTGGTCTGAGGGGCAGGCTTCTGGTTTGACACACATCTAGAGCCAACTGAGGTGCCCTCCAGGGACAGAGGCTGGGGGTGCCATCATTGCACTCTCCCTCTGCCTCACACCTGATCAGCAGTATCTTCCAACAAAGAGCTTGTGCGCTCATATGACACCCTGATTTTTATGGCTGCTGCCCAGGAGATGCCCCCTGATTGCCTGGTTCTGGTGGACCAAAGCTTAAAGTTGAACTTTCAGGTCCTGCAGTACTATTACAAATGGAGAAACAATTCTTGCTGGCTTTATTTTATTTATGAAAAACATTTTAAACAAAGTGTGTATAGAGGGACCGTACCTCATCATAATAACGGTCATGTATAACAAGCCCACAGCTAACATCATACTCAACAGTAAAAAGCTGAAAGTTATTCCCCTAAGATCGGGAATAAAACAAAGATGCCCACTCTAGCCACTTTTATCAACACAGCATGGGAAATGCTGGCCAGAGCAATTCAGTGAGAAAAAGAAATAAAAAGGCATTCAATTGGAAAAGAAAAACTAAAACTATCTCTATTTGCAGATGACATGATGTTATACGTAGAACACCCTAAAAGTTTCTACAAAAAAACTGTTAGAACTAGTAAACAAATTGAGTAAAGTTGTAGAATCCAAGATAAATATACAAAAATCAGCTATATTTATATACACTAATAAACTATCAGAAAGAGAAATTTCAAAAGCAATCCCATTTAAAATTGCATCAAAAAGAATAAAATACCTAGGGAAAAATTTAATCAAGGAAGTGAAAGACCTCCACTGAAAACTATAAGACACTGAAGAAAGAATTTTAATAAATCACAAATAAACGTTAAAATATCTGTGCTCGTGGATTGGAAGAATTAATATTTTTAAAATGTCCATACTACCCAAAACAATCTACACAGTCAATGAAATTCTTATCAAAATTCCCATGGCATTTTTTACAGAAACAGAACAAAAAATCAAAACAGAAGCAGAGATCAGTGGAACAGAATAGAGAGCCCAGAAATAAACTCACACATACATGGTCTTAATTTATGACAAAAGTGTCAAGAATACACAATGAGGAAAAAACAATAAATGGTTTTGGGAAAACTCAACAGCCACATGCAAAAGAAAGAACCTAGACTCTCTTACACCATATATATTAATCAACTCAAAACAGAGTAAAGACTTGAATGTCAGACCTGAAACCATAAAACTCCTAAAACAAAACATAGGGGGTAAGCTCCTTGAATTTTGTCTTGATAGTGACTGTTTGGATCTGACTCCAAAAGCAAAGGCAACTAAACCAGAAATAAACAAGTGGGACTACATCAAACCGAAAAGGTTCTGCACAGCAAAGGAAACCATCATCAAAACGAGAGGGCAACTTATGGAATGATATGAAATACTTGCAAATCATATACCTGATAAGTCATTAATATCCAAAATATAAAAAGAGCTCATATAACTCAATAGCAAATAACCAAGCAATCCAATTTAAAAAAGTGTAGAGATCTGATAGAATTTTCCAAAGAAGACATGGCCCACAGGTACGTGAAAAGGTGCTCAAAGTCACTAGTCATCAGGAAAATGCAAATCAAAATCACAACCATTATAAGATACCATTTCACTCCAATTATGATAGCTATTATCAAAAAGACAAATAATTGCAAATTGGCAAGGATGTGGATAAATGAGAACCGTTGTGCACTGTTGATAGGAAAGTAAATTGGTCAACCCCCTATGGAGAACAGAATGAATGTTCTTCAATAAATTAAAAGTAGAACTGGGCCGGCCCCATGGCTTAGTGGTTAAGTGCTTGTGCTCCGCTGCTGGCAGCCCGGGTTCGGATCCCGGGCGCGCACCGACACACCACTTCTCCGGCTATGCTGAGGCCGCGTCCCACACACAGCAACTAGAAGGATGTGCAGCTGTGACATACAACTATCTACTGGGGCTTTGGGGGGAAAAAATAAATAAATAAAATCTTAAAAAAAAATAAATTAATTAAAAGTAGAACTGCCAGATGATCAAGCAATTCCACTCATATTTTTCTGGAGGAAACTAAGAGACAAACTTGAAAAGATACCTGTATTGCAGCATTATTCACAATATCCAAGACATGGAAACAACCTAAGTGCCCATTGATGAATGAATTAATTAAAAATGAGTCACATACGCACACACATACACACACACACACATAGGGATATTATTTGTCTATAAAAACAGAAGAGAAATCTGTCATTTGCAACAACATGGATGAAACTTGAGGGCACTATGATAAGCAAAGGAAGTCAGACAGAGAAAGAAAACTCATGTTATCTAACTTATATGCAGATCTAAAAAGAAAGTAAACTCATAGAAAGAACAGATTGGTGGTTGCCAAAGTCTGGCGGTGGGGGAACAAAATGGGTGAAGGTGGTTGAAAGGTACAAACTTCCAGTTATAAGGCGGATAAGTCCTGGGGATGTAATGTACAGCATAGTGACTATAGTTAATAATATTGTACTGTATATTAGATAGTTGGTAAGATAGTATTTCTTAAAAATTCTTATCACAAGAAAAATATTTTAACTATGTGCATTGATGGATGTTACTGGACTTATTAGAGCGATCATTTTGCATTATATACATACATCTAATTATGTTGTACACCTGAACTAATATAATGTCAATTATATCACAATAAACATGTAAATAAATAAATGAAAATACAATCTAACTCCGTACTGTCCACAAGATGTGCACTTTAGATCCAAAACAAATAGGCTGAGTAAACGGACAGAAAAAGATATTCCACACAAACAGCATGAAAGATGGGGGGGGGTAGCTATAATAACATCAGAATATTGGATGGAAATACTACCAAAAGACAGCTACAAATTCAGTGCAATCCCTGTGAAAATACCAATGATGTTTTTGCGAGGAGACAAATCTATCATAAAATCACACATAATCTCAAGGGATCCAGAATAGCCAAATAATATTGAAAAAGAACAATACTGATGTGGCAACTAAAGGACTTTATCCTTCTTTTTCCTGTTTTGGAGGAGAGTAGGTGAAGAGGATGGAGATTTTGAAACATGGCTTTTGAATAAAAGAAATAAAACTACGTTTGCTTTGCTATACTAAAAACTGTGCAGCAACATCTGAAAGGGAAAGAGTAAAGGAAGTTAAGACAATTGACAGATACAGAAACACAACTAATGAATACATGAGAAAACATTAAAGTCAAACAAGCGCAATCAATGAGAAGCCATTTAATAACCATTATTTACTGAGCATTTACCCTACGCTATCCATGCTTCATCTGTTAAGTATCATTTCCCCCATTTAAAAAATGTACAAACTGAGACTTAAAAGAAGTTACTTGCCGAAGGTCATATAGGTATCCAGTGGCAATGCCAAGACACAAACCAAAAGCGTTTGCTCTTAAGGCATGCTGGCTCTATTGCCTACATTTCTTTCAAGTTCACAACAGCAAGGATGCTGTAAGTCATCCACTCATATATACCCACAGCCTTTACAAAGTTTCTCTCCTTTGCTTAGTAATTCAATGCTTATACTTATTAGAAATGGACTTGGGAGAATTACAAAGATGTAAGGAAAATACAAAATAATTTTAAGTGGAACTGTACTAATTTACATACAAAAAATATTTCCAAATTGTACAAAATACACATACCCAAATAGTTATCTATAAACACAAAGACAAAAGAATTTTACAAATCTTTAAAAACAGTTTCCCTCTAGACGATGGTTATATAGGTAGTTTTTCTTTATATTTTGGACTTCAGGTACATAGAATTGGATTAATCACAATTCTTGAATCATGACACACTCATTGATGTATGCAAGGCCTTACTGACTTATTTAGTACCCAGCACAAAAACTAAACGTTAAGAATTATTTACCTCTACTTGTTATCCCCCTGCAGTCCCAGATTCAACATAATTACAACCCCCAATCCTGCGTTCATCCTTCCTTTGCTTTCCTTTTTATGTAACTTAATTTCATTGTTGCCATTTTATTTTGTTTGCATTTGCTTTGGTTTTATTTGCTTTTGACTTCATAAAAAGGGCATCATGTAGTACGTTATCTTTTGGGAATTTTTAGTCACTCTAGATTATATTGCTAAGAGGCATCCATACTGTTGCATTTGCTATGTACATCATCTTGATCCCTGTGTAATATTCCATTTTCAAAAATGACTACCCTATCCATTCTCTTGTTATGTGTATTTCTATTGTATTATCACAAGGATATTAACCTTCCCATATATCTTCCAATATAAACATACAAGAATTTCTCTAGGGTGTAAACCACGTGTCATTGCTGTAGTTTCTAAATGTTCAATTTTACACAATAATGTCAAGCTGTTCTTCAAGGGGCTGACAGATTTACATGCTCAACAGCAATTGGTTGACCTACTCTAGTAGATAGACCTACTCTATCCTCAACACTTCTTATTATCAAATTCTTAACATATACAATTAGAACAGAATAAAATGACATCTCACTGTGATCTTGATTTGGATTCCTTGATCACTAGCAGGGTCAAACATCTCTTTGTATGTTTTTCCTTCTCAAAAAAATGTCTCTTGTCCTTCTTCCATTGGGTTATTTGTCCTTTTCTGATTGATCACTAGATGTTATTCATATATCCTTGATGCTAATCCTTTGTTGCTTATGTGTTGTAAATATGTCCGACTGGTTTATAACCTATGACTTTACTTTCTTTGAGCTTTCTTTGATGAGTAGAGATTAATTTGAATAAAGTCAAATTTTGCAAGTTTTTCCCTTCTAAGGGCTTTTGGTGTCTTAAAGAACTTTGATGTCATACAGAATTCTTTGGTTCAAAGTGGAAAAGTATGCATCTATGTTATAATACCAAAACATTTTAAAGCATAATTGAATTAATTATTTTTAAATTTTTATTAAGGTACAAATGACATTAGTGTCAGGTATAAAACATGATTTGATTGTTGTGTATATTGTGAAATGTTAACATATCTCACCACACATAGTTACAAAAGACTTTTTTTTTTTTGATGAGGACTTTTAAGACCTACTCTCTTAGCAACTTTCTAATGTGCACTACAGTATTATTAACTACATTCACCATGCTGTACATTATATCCTCGTGACTTTTTTTAACTGGAAGTTTGCACGTTTTGGACTCCTTTACTCATTTTGCCCACCTCTGACTCTCCAACTCTGGCAACCACCAATCTGTTCTCGTATCTGAGAACTTGATTTTTTGTTTTAGTCTTTGTTTTCATTCCACATGTAAGTGAGATCATACGGTATTTGTCTTTCTCTGTCTGACTTATTTCACACAGCAAAACACCCACCTTCAAGGTCCACCTATGCTGTTGCAAATGGCAAGATTTGACTTTTTTATGGCTGAATAGTATACTCCATTGTATATACTATCTACTTCATCCATTCATCCACTGGTGGACATTTAAGCTGTACCACATCTCAGCTACTTTAAGTAATGCTGCAATGAACATGAGAGAGCCTTTAGGTTTTTTAATTAGTGTTTTTGTTTCCTTCAGATAAATACCCAGAGGTGGAATGCTGGAGCATATGGTAGTTCTATTTTTAATTTTTTGAGGGAGCTCCACACAGTTGTCCATAGTGGCCACACAATTTACATTCCCACTACCAGGTGGGACAGGTTATACTGTTACAGACGTGAGGTTACGTATCTCATTGTGGTTTTGGTTTGCATTTCCCTGATGACTAATGATGTTCAGCATCTTTTCATGTACCTGTTGACCATCTATATATCTTCCTTAGTAAAAAAAAATACAAGAAGCAAAAATCTCTAGTCAGATCCTCAGCCCATTTATTAATCAGATTTTTTTTTGCTATTAAGTTGTATGAGTTCTTTACATATTTTGGATATTAACCCCTTATCGGACATAGGATTTGTAAATATTTTCTCCCATCCAGTAGGCTGCTTTTTCATCTTCTTGATGATTTCCTTTGCTGTACAGAAGCTTTTTATTTGACACAGCCCTACTTCTTATAATTTTTGCTTTTGTTGACTTTGCTTTTGGTGTCAATGCCCAAAATTCAGGCCCAAGACTGATGTCAAGGAGCTTACTGCCTATGTTTTCTTATGTAAGTTTTATGGTTTCAGATCTTGCATTCAAGTCATTAATCTATTTTGAGTTAATTTTTGTGTGCATTGTAAGATGGTACTCTATTTCATCGTTTTGCTTGTGGCTGTCCTGTTTTCCCAACACCACTTACTGAAGAAACTATTCTTTCCCCATTGTACATTCCTGGCTCCTTTGTCATAAATTAATTGACCATGTATGTGTGGGTTTATTTCTAGGCTCTCTACTCTGTTCCATTGTTTTATATTTCTGTATTTATGCCAATACCATAGTGTTTTGATTACTCTAGGTTTGCAATATACTCTGAAAACAGGAAGTGTCATACCTCAAGTTTTGTCCTGCTTTCTCAGGACTGCTTTGTCTATTCTGGGACTTCTGTGTTTCTATACATATTTTAGGATTGTCTGTTCTATTTATATGAAAAACCATTGGTATTTTGATAGGGCTTTCATTGAACCTGCAGATTGCATTAAAAGTATGAACATTTTAACAATATTAATCCTTTTCACCCATGGGCACAGAATTTCTCCCCATTTATTTCTGTCTTCTACAATTTCTTTCATCAATGTCTTACAGTTTTCAGTGTACACATTTTTCACATCCTTGATTAAATTTATTCCTAGGTCTTTGACACTTTTTGATGCAGTTTTAAATAGGAAAGTTTTATTACTAGGTCTTTCTACTAGTTTGTTTTTAGTCTATAGAAACACAGCTGAATTTTGTTTATTGATTTCGTCTCCAGCAAATTTGCTGGATTTGTTTCTTAGTTCTAACAGATTTTTGGTGGAGTCTTTAGGATTTTCTATACATAATATCAGGTCATAGGCAAATAATGACATCTTACTTCTCCTTTTCCAACTTGAATGCCTTTTATTTCTTTTGCTTGCTTAACTGCTCTGGCTAGGACTTCTAATACTCTTTTGAATAAAAGTGGTAATGAAGGCATCCTTGTCTTGATTCTGATCTAAGAAGAAAAGGTTTCAGCTTTCCACCAATGAGTATGATGTCAGCTGTGGGTTTATCATATATGGCCTTTATCACGTTGAGGTACGTTCCCTGTATACCCACTTTGCTGAGAGTTTTTATTATAAACATATGTTGAATTTTGATAAATGCTTTTTCTGTATATATTGAGATGATCCCATGTTTTTCATCCTTCATTTTGTTAATGTGGTGTATCACACAGATTGATATACAGATTTTGACAATCCCTGATTCCCTGGAATACCTCCTACTTGATCATAGTGTATGATCCTTTTAATGTGGTGTTGGATTCAGCTTGCTAATATATTCTTGAGGATTTCTGCTTCTATGTTCATCAGGGATATTGGCCTGTAATTTTCTTGTGGTGCCCTTCTCTGGTATTGGTATTAGATAATGCTGGCTTTGTAAAATAAATTTAGATATGTTCCCTATTTTTCTATTTTTTGGAAGGGTTTGAAAAGGGTTGGTATTTATTCTTCTTTGAATATTGGCGTAATTCACAGTGAAGCCATCTGGTTCTGGACTTTCGTTTGTTGGAATGTTTTTGGTGACTGACTCAATCCTGTTAATAATAATTGGTCTATTCACATTCTCTATCTCTTCAAGATTCAGTATTGGAAGACTGCTTCTAGGAATTTGTCCATTTTGTCTAGGTTGTCCAGTTTGTTGGTGTATAACTGTTCACAGTCGTCTCTTTTCATCCTTTGCATTTTTGTGGTATCAGTTGTAATATTTCCACTTCCATTTATTTGAGCCCTCTTGGTGAGTCTAACTAAAGCTTTACCAATTTTGGTTTGTTTTGGTTTCTTTTCTGAAGAAACAGTTCTTAGTTTCATTAACCTTTGGTATTGTTTTCATAGTCTCTATTTCTTTTATGTCCACTCTGGTCTCTGCTATTTCCTTCTTTCTAATAACGTAGAGCTTTGTTTGTTCTTTTTCTAGTTCCTTGAGGTGTAAGGAGAGGTTGTTTTAGATTTTTCTTGTGTTTTGAGTTATGACCATCCCTCTTAAAACTCCTGTTGCTGAGTGCCATGAATCTCATTTGTTCCATTTGCATTTTCATTTGTCTCAAGGTATTTTTTGATTTCTCTTTTAATTCCTCCATTCATCCATCCACTGTTCAGTACATCTTGTTTAATCTCCACAGATTTGTGAATTTTCCAGTTTTGTTCTTATACTGGATTTCTAGTTTCATACCACTGTGGTCAGCAAGGATGCTTCATATGATTTTAATCTTGCACAATTTATTAAGACTTGTCTGGTTGCCTAACATATGATCTATCCTCCGTACTGTTCCATGTGCACTTGAGAACAATGCGTGATTTTGCCGCTTTTCGATGGAATGTTGTATATATATCTGGTAAGTCCCGCTTGTCTAACATGTTGTTTATGGCTGATGTTTCCTTATTGAGTTTCTGTCTAGACGACCTCTCCAATTGATGTCAGTGGAGTATTAGACTCCCCTAATATTATTGTATTGCTGTCTATTTCTCCCACTAGTACTGTTAATATTTACATTTACGTGATCTTTGGTTGGGTACATAAATATTTACAAGTGTATTCTTTTGTTGGGTTGATTTCTTTAACATTATGTAATGTCCTTTTTGTCTCTTCTTACAGTGTTTTAAAGTCCATTTTGTCTAACATAACTACCTCAGCTTTCTTTCGGTTTCCATTTCCATGAATTATCTTTTTCTGTCCCTTCCCTTTCAGTCTGTATGTGTACCTACATCTGAAGTTAATCTCTTGTAGGTGGGGTATAGATGAATCTTTTTTAAAATCCACTCAGCTGCTCTACAACTTTTGAATGGAAAATATAGCCATTTACATTTAAAGCAATTATGGATAGGCATTTAATTACTGACATTTTGTTAATTGTTTTCCGGCTCTCTTGTAGTAGTTTCTCTGTTCCTTTCTTCTTCTCTTGCTCTCTTTATTTGTGATTTGATGACTTTCTTAACTGGTATGCTTAGATTCCTTTCTCACTATCTTTTTGATATCTCCTATAGACTTTTGCTTGTTGGTTACCATGAGGCTTACCTATAATGACATATAGGTAACGGTCTATTTTAAGTGGATAACAACTTAAGTTTGCATGCATTCTAAAGCTCTACCTTTTTATAATTCCCATGTTTTATGTTTCTGATGTCACATTTTACACCTTTTATCATGTGTATCCCTTAGCTAATTATTGTACTTATAGTTATTTTTACTACACTTGTCTTCTAACCTTCATACTAGTTTTATAAATGATTAATCTACTACCTTTCCTATATATTTATGTTTACTGAGATTTTTGCTTTAACATTTCTTGTAAGGCCCGGTTAGTGACAATGAACTCTTCTGGGTTTTGCTTGTATGGAAAACTCTTTTTCTCTCCTTCAATTCTGAATGACAACTTTGCCAGGTAGACTATCCTTGGGTATAAGTTTTGTGGGTTTTTTTTTCAGCAATTTGATTATATTGTACCACTCCCTTCTACCTGCAAAGTTTCCGCTGAAAAACCTGCTGACAGTCTAACAGGGTTCTCTTGTACGAAACAAGTTGTTTTTCTCTTGCTGCTTTTGAGATTGACTCCTTGTCTTTCATTTTCAACACATTAATTATAATCTGCCTTGCTTTGAGTTCATCATATGTGGAGCTCCCTTGGCTTCCTGATTCTGGATGTCTGTCTCTTTCCCCAGATTAGGATAATTTTCAATGTTTTTCTTTCAAATAAGTTTTCTGCCCCCTCTCTCTGCTCCTTCTGAGTCCCCTGTAATGCAAGTGTTAGTTCACTTGATGTTGTCCCTTAAGCTATCTCCACTTCTTAAAATTTTTTTCTCGTTTTGTTGCTCTGATTCTGTGAGTTCCATTGCACTTGCTTCAAGGTAGCTGATCCATTTTTATGCTTTATCTCTTCTGCTGGTGAGCCCCTCTACTGTATTTTTCAGGGCAATCATTGTATTCTTCAGCTCTGTGACTTTAATTTGGTAATTTCATATATTTTCTTTCTCTTTGTTGAAGTTCTCACTATGTTCAATCATTGTACTCCCAAGTTCGGTAAGTATCTTTATGATGACTACTTTGAAAACTTTATCAGGTAAACTACTTATCTGCATTTCGTTAAGTTTTCATGCGAGATTTTATCTGGTTCTTTCACTTGGATCACATTCTTTTGTTTCCTCATTTTTCTTGACTCTATTTGGTTCTATATATTGGATGAAACTGTCCCCTCTCCCAGTATTAATAGAGTGGCCTCATGTAGGACATGAACTTTTATCATTCAACATGGACTGGCTTGTGGCTGTCCCTCAAACCTTTATGATTGTCCAAGCAGCCTATTTTATTCTTAATAGCTCTCAGTTGCTGTGGGAGTGCCAAGACCTGTCAGTGTCCCAAAGGGGGGGACCGCAGTCAGCACCTACATTCAGGCTGATTAGAAGCCAGACCCTCAGGCAACCCCTTTTAAAGTACGCAAATATATACAGTCCTGTGGGACTGCATGGATAACCCTTTCTGGCCACCTGACCAGGTGATCTGGAGGTGTCCTCTGGGTGGTAATTGCAAAAACAGGGACTCAAGACAAGTGTATAAGCTTCTTCTGGAAGATACTGGCAAGCTGTAGAAAAACCAAGGAGCACAAAGATGGTACCCTCTGGCCTGTGTTTTCAGAGAGTAACTCTGTAGGCCTTTAGATGTGTGCCCAGACGGAAGCCTGCTCTCAGGCTGTAGTTCCAGGACAAGCAAAGAGGGAGTGTGTTTCAGTTGGCTGTCTGTGCAGTGACATGGGTGTGGTAGCCAGTCAAGAACTATCTTTCTGATTGTTACAGCCCAAGAGACCCAGGAAGACAAGCCACTCTGGCCTCTAGACCAGGCATTCAAGGGGTGTCCTCTGGGAGGCATCCACAAAAGCAGGGCACCAGATACATGTAAGAGCTCCCCTCTGAGAGATTCTGGCCATCTGGAGGGGCACAGGGAGAGCACAGTGATAGCCCGCACCCTCCGAGGTGTCAGGAAAGGATTACAGTCAGCCCTTAGATGCATGTTTAATTAGAAGCCTGCCCCTCAGGCTGCAGCTATGATAAGCTAATAGGCCTCTTTCACAGAAAGACTAGCTTCTGGCTCTGTTGACTCTTGCTGTGCCCTAAGGGTGGTAGGTGTTTGAGAACTCTTTCTCCATTGGTTACAGTCCTGTGGGACCTGTGTGCTTAAGCCTCCTTGACACCAGAGCCAGGAGATGTAGAATTAGAAGCATCCCCTGGTAGCAGCCACAAAAATCAGGGACCAGACAAGGATGCAGAACATTTGTGGAAGAAACCAGTGAGCTGGAGTGAGGCAGAGGGAGAGTGTAAATGTTGTGTCCACCAGCATCTGTTCCCTGAGCACCTCCATAGGCTTCTATCAGTGTGCCAACCAGAAGCCTGCCTGTCAGGCAAAGCTCCTGGACAAGGTAATAGGCCTCTTTCTCAGAGAGACTGGGGTGTGTTTCAGTAGGCTCTCTGTGCAGTGCCCGGAGGGTGCTAGTCTGACAAGAATTGAATCTTCATTTGTCGTAGTCCCAGGAGACCCAGGAATGCAAGCCTCCCTGACCCCCAGATCAGGTGATCAGTGGGCATCCCCTGGGTAGCAGCTGCAAATATTGGGTCAGCAGGCATGTGTAAAAGCTCCCCTCTGGGAGATACTGGTGCTGTGGTGCATGGCAGAGGGAGGGTGTGAAGATGCCACCTGCTGAGAGAAAGGAAGACGGCTGCTGTCGGCTTTAGCAAAACTTAGGGAGTGCACAAAGATGGCTCCCATCAAAGCAAAAAAAGGGTTTAGAGAAAAACAGTCTAGAGTTAAAAAAAAAAAAAGGTGTCTTCTGGCTTTAGCAAGGTAGAGGGAGAGTGTGAAAATGGCAGCTGCCAGCGCCTCATCCCTGGGGAGTGTCCCAACATGCCCCTGATCCTCAGGCCCACACTCTAAGATTAGCAAATGTATCTTTCACATAAAGTCTGGATGCTTTTCCAACAGCTGCTTCTGTGCTGGGCCCCGGAGCAAGTGAGTCTGCAAACCAGCTCTTTAAGAGGTGTTTCCCAGTTCACTACAGCCCTCTGGGTCTCACAGACGTGAGCCCCACTGGCGTTCAAAGCCAGATGTTTCGTGAGCTCGTCTCTCAGGTGCACATGTTAAAAGCTGGTGTGCCTGATGTGGAGTATAAACCCTTTGTTCCTCAGGGAGAAGGTCCGGGTTTGTCAGTTCCCTCCTGATTGTGTGTCATGATGCTGGAGGTGGGGTCCACATCTCAGCCTCCACTATTCACCTCCACATGGTGAATGGCCCTTTTCTTGTTTCTTTGATAGTGAAGTTATATTCCCAAAGTGGTCTCACTGTTACACATCCTAACTCTGCTTTTTAGGAAATGAGTTTTCCAAGAAATAAAGTTTTAGAATATTCTTTAAAAACCAAAATACATCTACTTTTTATTATTCACTAGAACTACTGAGCTCCATAAGGATAAAACTGAATCAAAGAGAGGCTACTCATTACACAGGCCTCTAATGTGCCACTTCCTAAAACAAAGGCAGTAATTCTTACCATATCCTCCTCCAAAAAAAAAATTCATAGTAAATAAATTCAATACCACTTATTTCCTCTTTCTCAAAGTGTAGTCCCTGGCCAACATCTTTGGCCATCACCTGGGATCTTGTTAGAATTCACTATCTTAGCCATCTCCCCACTCCCACCTCAGATCTGCTTTAAAGTGTCTTTCCATCTTGTGAATCAAAATCTGCAGTTTGACAAGGTCCCCAGGTGATCTGAATGGGTTTGGGAAGGACTGCACCAGAACACTGTGCTAGCCATGTTGTTCTTTGTTCCCTAATCCTTTCATGCGGCTGCTGCCGCCACATCACCAGGACAACCTTCCATTCTGCTGCTTTTTCTACCTGAATTCCACTCCTTTCTCCACCTTTCTTTTTCTTTTTTCTTTGTTGTTTCTGTCGTCTTTTCCTACTACTTCTCATTTGATTTTCCTCGTGCGGCAATACCATGAGAGACTGGCTTCCATATCCAATGGAAGTGTTCCCTTCCTCAGGCCAGCAATCCTACAGCAATTACCGCCATCTCTGCAACTGGACAATTCTAGGCCATTTTTATTGATGCTCAGGGTTCCTGCTTCTCACAATATCACAAGAGGCCAGGCTGCTAAGTGGGGTATACAGGCACCACTTGAAAGAATAGTAACTATAATTGTTCCAGCTCTACTCTTAAATCCAGTTACTGACAAAACTTAGTAATGTTTATGATACAAAATAACAGATTTAATAACAGATGAAAATGCACATAATTTCTCAGTGAAAATTCACAGAAATAGTTCAAAAGAAGCAAGAATTTTAGCATTTACATTAGAACCAACTCTTCTAAAAATTTCCCAGAACTACTCATCAAAAGGTTCTATGACTTTCCCATTCTTTGCTTTTCAAAGGATGGCAGCGTTTCCATGTTGAGCATGCCTCCATATCTCCAGGAAAAGAACTAATGCTACTTGAAATAAGATAGGCCAGAACAAACTCTTCAATAAGTCAATGTCTTTGGAAGGTGTAAAAAGTTAACAATGTCTGGAACATAGTAGATGCTAAGTAAATATTTCCTGAGAAACAATACTGTTTTACTACACTATTTCATGTAACTCACAATTTCAATCAAAATGGTTACAGCTTTGATCTCTAATATCCCTTTCATGTCTAGAATTCCTGAGTTAAAATATAGAAATCACATCCTCTCAGCTATTAGGCATCTGAACATACAAATAGCAATGCTGACCTGGAAATGTAAGACTGACTGAGTTTCAGGAAATCTATTCCACATCCCAGAAAGCAACATAGCGTTGTACGTATCATATCAAAAAATGAGGCAATACAATCAAACTAGGTCCCAAGAAGTTAGAGCCTTCTCTTCAATTTTGTGATAAAAAATAATTTTACATTTGAAACTATATCAAAATTATATTTTACAAGTTAATCAAGCACATACACATTTTGCTATATTTTATGAGAGACGTGCTCCCTTAATACTCACGAGATCCGCATATTTCTTACAGAGAGCTGCCAGCTTCTCCTCTGGAGTTGAAAGAGCATTTAAGGCTTGCATCAGTAATAATACTTCTCTTCCTGATGATTAATAAGATAAAAGGAAAAAAAATTATTGGAAATGTGAAATTAATCCAATCTGTAAATTCTGGATAAAACTTATCTTCAGACACCCAGAGTATTATTTAACTCTCTAACTAGATATAGAGATTTACCTGCTATATAAGAGAAACTATTTTCAAATTCTGCTTTACTAGGGCCCTGCTCCCCAAATTTCTTCACTTACCAACCAACACTGCTAGCCGTTAGCTGTTTGGCACTTAAACAGTAAGAAGAACACCTACTGAAAGTTTCAATGCTCTTGCCTAACCGCTGATCCCTAATTAAGACATTTTACAAGGGCAGGAATGTTTTTAAAAGCTACCCCCTAGCCAAGGACAAATATACAAGGAAGTTAAGAAGGCTGTTCAGCTAGTACGCTCTGCCTATCTAAGAGGCACATAAGCCCCTGTGACACATAACTTTTCCTATGACCAATCTGATTCATGATTGTTTACTCATGATTAACTAAGCATATTCCGGGTGTTAACCAAGTTTCGGGCCAAGAATAGGAAGTCAAATTGGCTCTTCCCTTGGGGAAAACAGTTTTGAAAGAATACTTAATAATTCTGGCAGGAAGAAGCAGGTGAGATAGGTGGGGGCAAACAGTGCTTCAAAGTAAGCGACAATGTTCTGTCTCTTACGCTGGGAGTAGGCACTTTTTATTTTCTAAAATGTGCACTCTTGTATGCAGGCTATTTTCACTGAAAGAAATCCAAGGAAAACACTGATGTTTGGTATACTGTATAGACTGCTGTGGGGAGAGGGAGCAGAGACAGGCTGACTTCAAAAAGAATACTTTCCTATGCACACAAAATTTCAGTACTGAAACCTTTTCTCATTCAGATGAAGGCCAAATAAGATAATTATTGAATGTGTAAGAAATAACAATAAAGTAAACTGCAAATTTATGAAGATTTTAAACTCCAACTATTTTCAACTACTGAAACAATTTTCATCTGACCATATCTCACCCACATTGTTGAGGCTACTGATTCTGAACATATGTGTCTTGTCTGCAGAAAATTATAAAGACTTTTCGTATTCCTATAAATTTTAAAGTCTTAAAGGGTAGCAGAAAATGGATTAAGAAAGAAAATTCCAAGTTATAAGTGTGATAACTTCAGATATATAACAACTTCTGATAACTTCAGATATCACTGAAATCAAACAAGGTAAATGTTAGGGACAACAGGAACAAAAAGCTGAGGGGCAACCAGTGAGGCAAAACAGGATTTCAGATTTCATTTGTTATTTTAACTCATCACCTTCTCAATCCTAACTGCCAAAATAACATGGCAGAAGGGAGAAAACAAACCCTGAAAACCAGTCGTATTAGCCCACTTTCTAAACTATAGACAACATATATTATTTCCAAATTTTAGTGAGTGTTCTTCAAGGAAACTGAGCAAATATACAGTTTTCACAGGAATTATTGGTCAGACTACTTTAAAAGATCAAACAACAAGGCAAATCAAATACTTCGTCTGCCAAACTGGCCACAGATTTTTTTCAGGAAAAACACTCCTTGATTCTTCAGGGAGAAATAACTAAGGCTCCTAAAATTGAGTTTCCTACTCTGCTGTTTTTGACTCCTACATATAATTGATCAGGCAGCCCTGACCAAAGAAAATAGGTGTATTAGCTAAACAGTATCTACCTCAAAACTGGCCAATTTCTGTAGTTACCTTGCGCTACAGAAAATGTAATTTAAATGAGCAGCGTGTGAAAATGACCAACCACACAGTAGAGATGATTACCTGAGGTTTTTCCTTTGTTCCTGTTGCAGTCTGAATCTTGTGGACCATCAGAGGGATCTGATCCAGCTTCTGGCCCAGGAGGTTCCTCTCCTGGCTCCCATATGCAGTACTCTGGGCTCAGCAAATTCCTGTTCTTTGTTATAAAGTTACTGCTCTCATCCTCATCCAATGAATGCTTGTTACTTGTGCCACCACAATCTGAGTCTCGATGTTGAAGAATATCATCTGACTGAGGGTTATGCAGCATATCTGCTTTTACTTGTAGCCTGCAAACTCTAGATTCTTCCACTGTGGCAATCACAAGCTAGAGGGACTGAGGAGAAAAAATAGGAACAAAGGGGTTAAATCAAATGCAACCAAGGGAGGAAAAGTATGCAGTACAGAAAAATACAGTTTCCCATCCCACTTTGCTCATGTTTAAAGTACTCTTTACTTATTGCACTTGGTACAAGCAATAGGCATCTCATCGTGCTTTTTTTTATGTTTCATAGTAGATTATCAGACAATGATGCTTCTTAGAAGCAAAGGAGGGAAAAGGAGGGGAGGGACCACCATAATTTTGGGACAGGAAACTCCAAGGCTTTGTGCCTCTGACAACTAATGTGCCGGCAGATCTATCAGAATCACCTTCTGCAGAACTCTGGAATCTTCTAAATACTAACAACACAAAATGAAAACTTACAGCCCAAATGGAAGGCTTAGTGAATAAAAAGCAGCTGCTGTGTGGTAGGAAAGCAGTGTGGGATTTTAACCTTCCAACCTACCACTCCCTAAACCCTCGGTCAACAGCAGCTGTAAGGACAGCAGCCCACACTTCTACTGCAAGCCTACTAGTGCCAGAGGGAATAATACGGACATTATTTTGCAAGGACTGTGGTCCAGTTCAACCTTCCTGGCAGCTCCATGAGAAACCTGCACACGAGTCTGCCCCTGTTTTGCCCTTAGGAGAGCTGTCTCAGGGCTGAGGCAGCTTGCTGGGAAGCTTCCAATAAAAGCATTAAACGCACAAGTATTGACTACACTTGCCTGGGGTGAGGGGCAAAAATCAAGAAAAAGCAACAGACAGAGAGAAAAACCTGAGAAGAGAGAGACTGGGAAGGGAGACGACAGAGACTCTTAAAAGCTCCCACGTAAGACTAATCTTTTGTCTCTGCCTGGCCTTCAGAATGGCCTTCAGCAGAAATGAAGGCTAAGGCAAAGTTGTAAACACCCTGGCTAAGCATTCTAAGCTGCTAAAAAGCAAAAGAGGAAACATGTCTTGCTTACTGATATGGACCTAGTCTCTCTCTCTCTTCATGCCCACTGATTTCTTCCTGTGTGGCCTGGGTGTACTCTGATTTTAGCCACCTTCAGGAGAAAGATGGCTAGTGTTGAGGCCAAGGTCTCCCCATCCCCAAATGGAACCAAAGGCCATACACACCTATCCTTGTAAGCTGGGTCACTGTAGAGAACAGAGGGACTCAAACCTTCACGGCTCTGTTAGAAATAGGTACCCAAGTCACCGTCTCTTCTGGTTCCTTGGGGATAAGAGGTTTCTGAATTCAACTCTAGGGGTTTTGGGCAGGCTTCACAGTAGACCAATGAAGCTAGATCAATCAGCTTTGGGCTGATTCAATGTACTATTATTGTTGCTTCTTTATGTGCATGTATCGTGGAAGTTGTTATACGCATTCATGAACACATTACAGAAGAAGTGTAATATGGTTTTACTTAATCATTCCATAGGTGCCAGCGGGGATCCTCCCATTTGGGAAAGCCATAAATAGACTCCATCTTTGGGGTCCACAAACTCCTGTGTGTTTTAAGTCTCTGTGATACAGGCAAGAAAAGAGGCAACCTCCCTGACATACTGGATATATCCCTTTCGAAAAGCAGCAATTAGCTTGCCTCTGGGCTCTTGCAAACACTGAACACCTAATCCGTGAAGCCCTCCTGAGTTTCTGGCATGAGATTTACCTTTTGGGTGGGTCAACTCAGTCTATAAAACTAAGCATGTAGGAAAGACCTAGGGAGCTTCATTCATTGAATCGAAATGGTTTGGTCAGGAATTTAGCCAGCCACACCCCAACAGCATATCCACTTGACACAAAAAATTGTCAGTTGCCATTTGGGATATCATTGCCTATGGCAGCCATTGGCCCAGTGGGATTCACAGAGGCTCTCCAAATGCCTCAGTCTGGTTTACTGGTGGTTCAGTTAAGCCGACACCCAATGGTGTCCAGTGGGCTGCTGTGGCTGCTTTGACTCAGCACGTTATGAAGAAACAAGAATGGACATGGCTGCTCTGTTGGGTGGGCAGAACTCAAGGTAATTCTCCCTGCTCTGGCCTATACCTCCCTGTTACAATGCTTTACAGCCTAGCTGTTTGGTCTGTAGCTTAGAAAACCATACACACCGGCAGATTACAGACCTCTCTCTTTAGCACCTCAGTAAACTGAGGAAATAAATCACAGCTACTAAGCAAATCATGTATTGTTCACATAGATGCCCAAAGTGAGTGAAATCAAACTACGAGTCAAGACTGCACCACCCAGATTGGCCACGGTTGCTAACTGGATTGCAGTCATTGCACTAGTCACAGCTACATGTCCATCATCACAGACAGGGCACAGAGTAAAGGATTCTTCATTTTTGATGCAGAAGCTACCAGTGCACACTAGATTTGTGACTCACGCTGAAAGTTGACCCAGTTGTCTCCAGATTGGGCAGGTCACAGCACACAGGGCATTGACTTTGCCTCCTCCTGGAAGTTTGACTATATCCAACCTTTGAATCCATCTCAAGGTTATTGCTCATGGGTATCCCATTGCTGACTGCATTTTCAAGTTATGGGGTGGCTACAAAATTCTGATCAGCTCACTGTGGCCACACCATTGTGGTCCTTGAACAAATCTGCCATGTGATCAGCATCCTGAATAATCTGAAGTCTGAAAATGGTACACCTTTTGTCACTAACAATGGAGTGACAGTCAAGGTACTCACGGAATACCCACATTTCCATCCACACTCCCTATCATCCCCAGCCACCTGGTGTTATTGAACGTTAGGACTACCCCTCAAAAATTGACTCTAAAAGATTCCTGATATTACCCACTTCACCCGCTCCTTTTCTACACAACTTGGAAAGGCAGGTTGGGCCACTGAATGCAGCTGTCCCCAGAAAGGGATCATCCCCTCTCAGTCTTTTCTTGGTTAAAGATCAGGACAAAATGGGTGAAGGGACATATAAGCCCACCTTGCAAATTAAACATTGAATTTCAAAGAAATTCAAAGAAGCTCCACCATTCTTAAGCTGATGTTTCTTTCTTTTCCCCACCAGCAAAATCAAGTTAAGCCTCAGTGGCACATTCTCTGAGTGCAAAATGGGGCCTAGAGGATTCAGACTTTGGTTCAGCTACTTGAATTCTGCTGTGGGACTGACATGGTCCTAGACCACAAGGTTAATGACCACTTGTTGAGTACACTGCCCACAGAGTTTCCCTATGGTGGCCCACACAGGTCAAGGGAGAGGACATAATGGATCTCTGTAAGGTTTATAAAAATTCCCTCATCCTTCTAGCACCCGGCCTTTCTGGACAAAAGGACCGCTGTCAGTAGCGGATGACTGGACAAAAGGTGAAGTTATAGCTCCTGGACGTACAGACTTTATGGTAGTTAAAAATCTAGGCCCTGGGCAATTCACATGTTAGACTCTAAGAGGTGTGATGGAGGGAGGAACATTAATCATACTGTGTCTTTCATACTGTCCCTGGAGCCTTTCTAGTAAAAAAACACACTCTACTGTGGCTCTCCCAAAATGTTGGAAGACCCTTGGATTTAATGGAATGCTGACTGTGACTTCCAGCTAGACAGCTCAGATGACAATTTGATTTCTACTCAAATGGAAACAGCAGTGTCTGTCTCAGCTCCTGTATCTCCCAAAAAACACTTAATCAACATTACTGAATGCCTCCACCACTCTCATTCACCTAGTCATTGCTAAGTCGTCCCAGGTGTAGATGAAGGCTATCCAGCTGGTGTCATGGACAGACAGGGCAAACTGCACTGAACTGCCTCAGGCAGGCCCTTCAAAAAAGGATGATGTGATTCAGTTATTCCACTGGAAACCCTAAGGTTGCCCAGTGGCTATGGAGCCATGCTGTAAATCACTTTAAACCTGTGTCCACTTGGGAACACTGAGGTAAATCTCGCCGGGGGAATCCTATGATCATAAAGGACACTTTCTTTCCAGAGGTACCACATGTGCCCCTTCTTTTATGGAAGACAGGCACTAACTTGCATTCCTCTAGAAAACACTGTGTCTTCTACCTTAAGGAGTGGTCATAACAGGTCATCAAGTGCTTAAGGAAACACAACCAGTAGTCATGCAGCCCTTAGACAATGGTGAAGTGCTCTCCTAATGAGAGCACATTTGGTTCCTTGGAGGAATTTGCCACAAGGATGACTGACTCCTGGTTTATGCCCACGCTGCAGGTAGTTATATGCCCCAGTGTGAGTCATTGACTAACAAAAGGTGATATGAAGTCTGTCCACAACTTTAGCTGAAATGATCAACGGACAGCATTTAGGTGAGTCACAACTATCTGGCCAGTTATTAGGGAGAATAAGGTTGCCTTAGACTTCCTTCTTGTGGGCCATTCTTGGATACATCCCAGTGTACCTGGATTAATGACTCAGGCCAAGTGGATAGGTGAATACAGAGCTGTAAGGAAGAAAGCCATCTGGCTTTCTGAGGTAGACTCTGATGGTTTATGACACTGGGTCATTGGATTAGAGCTGGGATTCTTAGGCCAGGTTTGAAGCCAGGGCTGCAGCTTGGGTGCTTCCTGATGCTTGGAGTCCTGTTGATAGTATCCTATGAGATAAACAAAACAGATTTAGTCCCAGCCTACATTGGTCAGCTTACACAATGTGGCCAATGGAGCTATACATTCAAGGGAAAATTCACCAAAATGCACGACAGCATTTCCGCTTTTCTTGTGAGCAGAGGCACTGGCAGTTTTTCATTTCAGACTATCCTTTCAAGGACACCCACACAGCAAACAGCCTTAGAAAAAAACAAAAATATTGTCAACATCTAAAACAATGGGCAGTTTTGCTTACTGCCTATATGTTTCCAATTGCTGCTGTAATAAATTACCACAAGGACAGTGGCTCATTTCATTCATTTTCTTACATTTCTTCTGGAGGCTCTTGGGGAGAATCTGTTGCCTTGTGTTTTCCAGCTTCTAGAGGCTGCCTGCCTTCCTTGGCTCATTACCCCTTTCCATCTTCAAAGCCAGTAACAGCAATTCAAGTCTTCTACATAATGCCATCTTTCTGGATATGACTCTCCTCTTCCTCTTTCATTTATAAGGATCTTTGTGATTTTATTGGGCCCACCCTGATAATCCAGGATAATCCCTCAAAGTCCTAATCCAGGAAATGACAGCTATGCAAGTGCCTTTAGCCAATAAAACAATTCACAGTTTCCTGTTTAAGAGATAGACATCTTTGAGCATCCATTATTCTGCCTACCATACTGCCCATTATAAAAGATTCAGGTTCCCTATACTTAGGATTCCTATCCTGTAATGCAAATATCATCTGAATCTCTTTACATCACCTTTTGGAAGTGAAGCTCAGGGAACAGGCATGAATGTAGACACTCTGGTAAATGCCACTATAAAAAATTATCTTTTGTCCTGAGATTTCTACTGGTATCCATAAACCATGACAAAATTATTAGTTTGCAAGCAAATTAAAATCTTTCTCCCTTCTTTGTTTCTTGTTACTATGATGTTTCAGATTTGGTAATCTGACAGATATTTTGACAAAACGAACGAAAGAATTCTATCAGGATGGACAACTGACAGTATTTGTTTCAGTAATAAATCTCCCAGACAATTTCTATAACACGGATAAGTCCATCAGGATGGACAACTGACAGTATTTACTTTAATTAGAAACATGCCAGATATTTTCTAGAAAATGAAAAACTCTGTCAATACAATTGACAGTATTTGTTGCAATGATAAAATTCAAATGAAAATTAGAATTTGGAAAAATTTCAATGAGCCACCATAACTTTGTCAGCTTCCCAGTACTTAAAAATTTTCTGATGAGGCTGGTGATGATATTAACAAACACAGTTTTTTTTGTAACATTTTTAAAGAACATTTGAAAGATCTACCGAAGAAGTGATTCAATATTTCACAAATGACAATGCATTTCAAAGTGACTGAAAGGCACAAGATTCACATAAAGCACAAAACAGATCATTGGATTTTAACATAACATATTAGAAAAATGGTCACTGATATGGCTAAAAATTCCACATTGAGGGGCCAGCCCAGTGGTGTAGTGGTTAAGTACACACACCCTTCTTCAGTGGCCCGTGGTTCGCAGGTCAGATCCCAGGCGTGCCCCTACCCACTGCTTGTCAAGCCATGCTGTGGAAGGTGTCCCACATGTAAAGTAGAGGATAACTCCATAACCTCAAAATAAAGGGGCCAAAAAAGATATTCCATACAAGTGAAAACCAAAAAAAACTGGGTATACCTGTTATATCAGACAAAGTAGCCTTTAAGGGAAGAAAACAGCAACAAACACAGAGAAAGTCATTATACAATGATAATTAAGTCAGTTCATCTAGCAGACATAACAATCATAAATGTATACACACCCAACATTGGAGCATCTAAATATGATAAGCAGATAATAACAGATCTGAAAAGAAAAGAGACAACTATATGATAATAGTAGGGGACTTCAATACTCCACTTTCAGCAAAGGATAAAGCAGGTAGACAAAAAATAAACAAGGAATGTTGAACTTGAACCATTTGTTAGACCAAATGGACATAATAGATATTTATAGAATGTTTCATTCAAAAGTACCAGAATTCAGATCTTCCTCTCAAAATCACATGGAACTTTCTCCACAATAGATATCATAGGACACAAAACAGGTTGTTTAAGAATTTAAGAAAATGAAATCATACCAGTATCTTTCCCAACCACAAATGTATGAAACTGGAAACCAACAGCAAAAGGAAAGATGGAAAATTTGCAAGCAATGGAAACTAAGCCACACACTCCTGGATGACAAATGGGCCAAAAAAAATCAAAAGAGAAATTAAAAAATACCTGAAACAGATAAAAATAGAAACACTACACCTCAGAACCTATGGGAAGCTGCAATAGCAGTTCTGAGAAGGAAGTTTATAAAAATAAGTGGATTTTTAAGAGAATCGAGTGATCTCCAAAAAATAAAATAACTTTATAACTTAAGAAACTAGAAAAACAAGAACAATCTAAGACCAAAGTTAGCAGAAGTAGGGATTTTTTTCTGATTTGAATGCAGAAAGAAAGAAGTAAAATTGTCATTAGTGGCAGACAATATATATATTTTATATCCTGCATCTTTACTGAATTTGGTGATTAGTTGATTTTGGTTCTCTCTCTCTCTATATATATATACATAAAATCCTAAAGAACCAATAAAAAACTGTTAGAAGTAATTACCAAATTCAGTAAAGTTGCAGAATATAAAATAAACATACAGAAATCAGTAGCATGTCTGTACACTACTAGGGAAATGCCTGAAAAATAAATAAGAAAACTACTCATTCACAATAACAACAAAAACAATAAAATACTTAACAATAAATTTAACCAAGGAAACAAAAGATCTGTACAAGAAAAACTACAAGACTTTGATGCAAGAAACTAAAGAAGAAACAAATGGAAAGATATCCCATTTACATGGATTGGAAGAATTAATAATGTTAAAATGTATACTACTACACAAAGCCAATTATAAATCAATGCAACTTCTATCAAAATTCCAATGGCATTCTTCACAGAAATAGAAAAACATTCCTAAAATCTGTATGGAACCACCACACCCCAAATAGTCAAAGAAATTCTAAGAAAGAAGAAGAAATCTGGAGGCACCATCCTTTCCAATTTCAAACTGTGCTACAAAACTATAGTAGCCAAAAGAGCATGGTGTTGGCATAAAAATAGATACATAGACCATAGAACAGAATAGAGAGGCCAGAATTAAGTGCTTGCATATCCGGTGAAAATAACTTTTGGTAAGAGAACTGAAAACACTCAATGGGGCAAGTTAGCCTCGACAAACAGTATTGGGAAAAGTGAATAACTGCATGCAAAGAATGAAACTGGACTACCACCTTACAGCACTCACAAAAACAAACTGAAATAGATTAACGACTTACACATAAGACCTAAAACCATAAAACTCCTAGAAGAAAACATAGGGAAGCAGCTCCTTGACATTAGTTTGGCAATAATTTTTTTGATGTGACACCAAAAGTGCAAGAAACAAAAACAAAACTCAAGTGGGGTACATCACACTGAAAAGCTTCTGTACAGGAAAAGAAGGAATCAGAAAAGGAAAAGACAATGTATGAAATTGGAAAAAAATATTTTCAAACTGTATATTTGTGTAGTGGTTATCAGGGGTTATTGAGTGAGAGAATTGGCAATCTGTTAGTAAGGGTTACAAACCTGAAACTAGAAGATAAATAAGTTCTGTGTTGAGATTCAATGCTCAACACAGTCATTATAGTAAATAATACTGTATTATATACCATTAAGTTGCTAAAAGACTAGATTTTAGATGTTCTCACCGCAAATAAGTATTTATGTGACATGATAGATGTGTTAGCTAATGTTATGGTGGCAATCATACTGCAATGTATAAACATATCAAATCAACACATTGTACCCTTAAACTTACACAAAGTTATATGTCAATTATGTATCAGTAAAAACATCTTCATGACTCAAATGATAAGTTTGTCCTCAAGACTTAATTAGAGCCATGTACCTTGAACACCGGAAATTTGACATGTACATTTCAACAGCTGCCTCATAATAAAATGTTGATACTATATGGCCAGGGATGTCTGTGCATTTCATATCTAGGAAAAGTATGTTTTAAGATAAAGCAATTTCTAAAGTGCCTCAATTGTCATACAAATATGATGGTACTTAAGAGATTCAATCTCAGGAGAAATTTATTGGGTCCAGAAGGAAAATCTTAATTAAAAACATAATTAGGCTCAAGAGTTAAGCTACTCCTTAGGCTTGGATTAAGACTTCATAAGAAGCTACCAAGTAATATCTAGATAGTTAATCATTTAAAAACTTGCAAGCAATAAAGACATAAGCACACTTTGTAAAGTCAATGGATAACTAAGAAAAACTTTTGTGCGTTGCTAACCAAGAGTCTGATTTAACAGTTCTCCATTGGTATTATATATTCAGAAGTTACTCCCTCAAGAGCAAGATAGCTAAATGACAGTCTCTCATAATATCCCCCTCAAAGAAAAATATTTGCCATCCACCAGGTACAAAATTGCCTTTGTGGGAGGAGTGACGTCAGCATCATGGCGGAGTGAGCTTTCCCGTGAACTCTTCCCCCACAAGATACAACAAAAGCAACAGCCACAGACCAACAACAGAATCCCAGACAGTGAAAACCTAGAGCGGAGGGATCCACACTGCCGCACATCTGAGAGCGGAACGTGCTGGGCCCCCAGAGGAAGTGGGGAGAGGTAAGGAGAACTCCACTCCCTCCCCATCAGATCAGCGATCCCGGTCCACAAGGCTCCCAGAGAGGGGGGAGGGGCAGCCCTCAGCAGGGAAACCGTGGCTCTTCGGACTCTCTCAGTCAGTGGGAAACTCCCGCACAGAGGACTCAGAGGAGCCACAGGGCTACCATCAACATCTGAGCACCCCAGAGAGCGGATAAAGAGGGGCAAATGAGAAGCCCCCCATGTCAGGGACCCAGAGGGCAAAAGAGAGGGCTCCCCCTTCCCCGCAACCCGGAGTCTACAGCTCCACCAGACCAGACCTAGCGATCCGAGGCAGTCCTGATCAAACGACTGGACCCGTGGATCCCAGCGGGAAAAAAAAACCAAAACTGCGGATCGCAGCAGAAAAACCGGGGCAGAGCACAGGGGGCTTAGACTACACAGCCCGTTACCACCAGACAGTGGCAGCAGGTGGAAATTGCAACCAGAGACTTCCAGGATGAGGAAAAACAAAACCAACACAGGAACCACAATGCAAAAATATATGAAATCACCAGACCAGAAACAAAATGACAAGCACCCACAAATCAACCCCGAAGACACAGAAATCCATAAACTAAATGACAGAGATTTCAAAATAGCTATTATAAAAAGACTCAACGAAATACGAGACAACACAGACAAACAATTCAATGAGATTAGGAGTTTCTTCACAAAAGAGATTGAAATCATAAAGAAAAACCAATCAGTGCTGACGGAGATGAAGAACACAATGGAGGAGATAAAGGAGAATCTGGAATCTTTAAAGAACAGAGCTGACAATATGGAGGAAAGAATTAGTACTTTAGAGGATAGGAATACAGATATACTCTAGATGGAAGAAGAGAGAGAACTAAGACTAAAAAGAAATGAAGAAAGACTCCGAGAGATATCTGACTCTATTAGAAAATGTAACATAAGAATTATAGGTATTCCTGAGGGAGAGGAGAGGGAAAGAGGAAAAGAGAGCCTATTCAAGGAAATAATAGCTGAAAATTTCCCAAATCTGGGGAAGGAGCAGGAACTACCAGTAAGCGAAGCCAACAGGACACCTATATATATTAACAGACAAAGGCCTTCACCACGACACCTAGTGGTAAGGCTAGCCAGGGTCAATGACAAAGAAACAATAATAAGGGCAGCTAGACAAAAACAAAAAATAACGTACAAAGGAACTCCCATCAGGCTCTCAGCAGATTTCTCAACAGAAAATTTACAGGCTAGAAGAGACTGGAATGATATATTCAAAATACTGAAAGACAAAAACTTTCAGCCAAGAATACTCTATCCAGCAAAAATATCCTTCAAATATGATGGAGAAATAGTAACTCTCCCAGATAAACAAAAGCTAAGGGAGTTCATGGCCACGAGACCCCCATTACAAGAAATACTCAAGAAGGCCCTCAGGCCTGAAAAAAAGAAGAGAAAGGGAACACAAAGCTTGGAGGAAGGAGAAAAGTAGGTAGACAAAATCAGAGAAATAGTAGATCTTTACCGGAATAGGTTAGCAACCACTTAAATACTAAACCCAAAGATCAAAGGAAGAAATTCACCAAAAATAAATTTAACCTCATCACTGTAAACACACACCCACAACACAAGATAGAATAAGGTATAACAAGAGCAACTTAGAAGGGGAAGAGGAAAGTGACTGAATTGACTTAGTATAAGGAAATAGGAGGCTATCAGATAATGGACTATCTCATACACAAGATTTTTTGCCCAAACCTCAAGGTAACCACTAAACAAATAATCAAAGCAAAACCACATATGATAAACAAAGAGAAAACTAGAAGAATCATAAGACAGAACAACCAAACTGAATTGGCAGTCCAAAACAAATGGGACAAGAAACAAAGGAAATGCAAAAGAACCAGAAAATAAGTGACAAAACAGCAACATTAAGCCCTCATATATCAATAATTACCCTAAATGTAAATGGATTGAACTCTCCAATCAAAAGATACAGAGTGGCAGGATGGATTAAAAAGCAAGACCCAACAATATGCTGCCTTCAGGAAACACATCTTAGCACTAAAGACAAGCACAGGCTCAGAGTGAAAGGATGGAAGACAATACTCCAAGCTACTGGCAAACAAAAGAAAGCAGGTGTTGCCATACTCATATCAGACAAAGTAGACTTCAAGATAAAACAGGTAAAGAAAGACAAAGAAGGGAAATATATAATGATAAAAGGGACACTACATCAAGAAGACATATCACTTATAAATATATATGCACCCAACATAGGAGCACCAAGGTACATAAAGCAACTATTAACAAACCTAAAAGGAGAAAGCAAAAACAACACAATAATAGTAGGGGATCTTAACACCCAACTTACAGCATGGAATAGATATCCAGACAAAAAGTTAATAAAGAAATATTAGACTTACATGAAAAACTGGACGAGATGGACCTAGTAGACATATACAGAGCACTCCATCCAAAAACAGCTGACTACACATTCTTCTCAAGCGCGCATGGAACATTCTCTAGGATAGACCATATGTTGGGAAACAAAGCAAGCCTCAATAAATTTAAGAAGATTGAAATCATAACAAGCATCTTTTCAGACCGTAAGGCTATGAAACTGGAAATGAACCAGGAAAAAAAACCTGGGAAAGTGACAAAAATATGGAGATTAAACAACATGCTACTGAACAACCAATGGATCATTGATGAAATTAAAGGAGAAATCAAAAAATATCTGGAAACAAACGAAAATGATAATATGCCATATCAAACCATATGGGATGCAGCAAAAGCGGTCCTGAGAGGGAAACTCATAGCGATACGAGCCCACCTTAACAAATAAGAAAAAGCCCTAATAGGCAACCTTAAATTACACCTAACAGAACGAGAAAAAGAAGAACAAACAAAGCCCAAAGCCAGCAGAAGGAGAGAAATAATAAAAATCAGAGCAGAAATAAATGAAATTGAGACCAAAAAAACAGTAGAAAGGATTAATGAAACAAAGAGTTGGTTCTTCGAGAAGATAAACAAAATTGACAAACCCTTAGCCAGGCGTACTAAGAAAAAAAGAGAAAAGGCTCAAGTAAATAAAATTAGAAATGAAAGAGGAGAAATTACAATGGATACCATGGAAACACAGAGGATTATAAGAGAATACTATGAGAAACTATATGCCAACAAATTGGACAATCTAGAAGAAATGCATAAAGTCTTAGACTTTTACAACCTCCCAAAATTGAACCAAGAAGAAATGGAGACTCTGAATAGACCAATAACAAGTAAAGAGATTGAAATAGTAATCAAAAACCTCCCAAAAAATAAAAGTCCAGGACCAGATGGCTTCTCCAGTGAATTTTACCAAACATTCAAAGAAGATTTAATACCCATCCTTCTCAAACTATTTCAAAAGACAGAGGAAGATGGAACACTTCTTAAATCATTCTACGAGGCCAACATCACCCTGATACCAAAACCAGACAAAAACAATACAAAGAAAGAAAATTACAGGCCAATATCACTGATGAACATTGATGCAAAAATCCTCAACAAAATATTGGCAAACCGAATACAACAATATGTTAAAAAGATCATACACCATGATCAAGTGGGATTTATACCAGGGACGCAGGTATGGTTCAACATCCACAAATCAATCAACATGATACATCACCTCAACAAAACAAAGAATAAAAACCACATGATCATCTCAATAGATGCAGAGAAGGAATTTGACAAGATACAACATCCATTTATGATAAAAACTCTCAATAAAATGGGAATAGAAGGAAAGTACCTCAACATAAGAAAGGCCATATATGACAAACCCACAGCCAACATCGTACTCAATGGGGAAAGACTGAAAACCATTCCTCTGAGAACAGGAACGAGGCAGGGCTGCCCACTCTCACCACTCCTGTTCAACATAGTGCTGGAGGTTTTGGCCAGAGCAATTAGGCAAGAAAAAGGAATAAAAGGAACCCAAATAGGTAATGAAGAAGTGAAACTCGCACTAGTTGCAGATGACATGATTGTATATATAGAAAACCCTAAAGAATCTGTTGGAAAACTATTAGAAACAACCAACAACTACAGCAAAGTTGCAGGGTACAAAATCAATCTCCAAAAATCAGTTGCATTTCTATATGCTAATAATTAACTAACAGAAAAAGAGCTCAAAAAGATAGTACCATTTACAATTGCATCAAAAAGAATAAAATACCTAGGAATAAATCTTACCAAGGAGGTGAAGGACCTATACAATGAGAACTACAAGACATTATTGAAAGAAATCCATGATGACATAAAGAAATGGAAAGATATCCCATGCACGTGGATTGGAAGAATAAACATAGTTAAAATGTCTATATTACCTAAAGCAATCTACAGATTCAGTGCAATCCCAATCAGAATCCCAATGACATTCTTCCCAGAAATAGAAAAAAGAATACTGAAATTTATATGGGGCAACAAAAGACCCCGAATAGCTAAAGAAATCCTAAGAAAAAGAACAAAGCAGGAGGCATCACAATTCCTGACTTCAAAACATACTACAAAGCAATAGTAATCAAAACAGCATGGTACTGGTACAAAAACAGACACACAGATCAATGGAACAGAATTGAAAGCCCAGAAATAAAACCACACATATACGGACAGCTAATTTTTGACAAAGGTGCTAAGAACATGCAATGGAGAAAGGAAAGTCTCTTCAATAAATGGTATTGGGAAAACTGGACAGCCACATGCAAAAGAATGAAAGTGGACCATGTGCTATCGCCATTCACAAAAATTAACTCAAATGGATCAAAGACCTGAAGGTGAGACCTGAAACTATAAAACTCATAGAAGAAAATATAGGCAACACACTATTTGACATTGGTTTTAAAGGAATCTTTTCGGATGACATGCCTACCCAGACTAGGGAAACTAAAGAAAAAATAAACAAGTGGGACTTTATCAGATTAAAGAGCTTTTATAAGACAAATGAAACCAGAATCAAGATGAACAGACAACCCACCAGCTGGGAGAGAATATTTGCAAAACATACATCTGACAAGGGGTTGATCTCCATAATATATAAAGAACTCACACAACTGAACAACAAAAAAACAAACAACCCGATCAAAAAATGGGCAGAGGAAATGAACAGACACTTCTCCAAGGAAGATATACAGATGGCCAATAGGCACATGAAAAGATGCTCAACATCACTAATCATCAGGAAAATGCAAATCAAAACAACACTAAGATACCACCTCACACCTGTTAGACTGGCTATAATCACCAAGACAAAAACCAACAAATGTTGGAGAGGATGTGGAGAAACAGGAACCCTCATACACAGCGGGTGGGAATGCAAATTGGTGCAGCCTTTATGGAAAACGGTATGGAGATTCCTCAAAGAATTAAAAATAGAGATGCCCTATGATCCAGCCATCCCACTACTGGGAATCTATCCAACACACCTGAAATCAACAATCCAAAGAGGCTTATGCACCCCTATGTTCATTGCAGCATTATTCACCATAGCCAAGAAGTGGAAGCAACCTAAGTGTCCCTTGACTGACGATTGGATTAAGAAAATGTGGTATATATATACAATGGAATATTACTCAGCCATAAAAAAGACAAAATCATCCTATTTACAACAACATGGATGGGCCTGGAGCGTATTATGTTAAGTGAAATAAGCCAGAAAGAGAAAGACAAACACTGTATGATCTCACTCATATGTGGAATATAAACCAACACATGGACAGAGAAAACTGGACTGTGGTTACCAGGGCAGTGGGGGTGGGGGGTGGGCACAAGGGGTGAAGGAAGTCATATATGTGGTGATGGACAAACAAAAATGTACAACCCAAAATTTCACAATGTTAGAAACCATTAAAACATCAATAAAATAATAAATAAAATAAATAAATAAATAAATAAATAAATAAATAAATAAATAAATTGCCTTTGTGGGAGCTTTTGATCCAGGTACACATTTGTGAAATTTTGTTGCAATATAAGACTGAGGAGAGCCATTTTGGGAAGGCAGGCCCGCACCCAGGTGGCTGACCTGCCAATGGTGGTCCCAGCTATGGACTCAGAAGCAGCTCCATACTCCTCAGGACTCAGCTACAGCCCCAGGTGGCTTTGGTCTGTCACCAGGACTATTTGCCAAGGGATCTAGGAGGAGTCACGCCCACTTGTGCATCAAGTAGTAGACATACAGATCTAGATCTTGGCTGTGGACTCTGCAGTGTCTGGTGAACCAGCCCCAGCCCTTCTTAGCCATGGTATAAGAGTGCCTGAAGGTAAGTTCGCCAAACTTGGTCAGACTTTACCCTTTGAAAGGGTGCTGTGACTGTGCTCCAACTCCTGCCAGTTTCAGTCTGTCAACAGTCCTGCTTGCACAGAGATCTAGTGAAGATTTTTCCATCTATACCCCTGGAGATCCCGAAGTGATCCTATATTTGACTCTATCCAGCATTACTGAGAGTCCAGGGATCCAGCAAGAGACATTCCCACCTGTAGCCCATGAGATTCTGAAAGCCCTCTATACTTAGCTCCAGACCCCTCACAGCCACAGTTAGCCAACAGTCTTGACAGTCCAGGGACCCAGTGGGGGACACTGCTGACCACAGACTTTAAAGGGTCCTATACTCAAATCCATCCCAGCCGCAGTCCACAAGCAGGCCTTCTAGCATAGGGACCAAGCAGGAGACACTCCTATGTGCACCCACAGTGATCCTGAAAGGACCCTATCCTAGACTCCTGCCCCCTCCTTGCCACATCCACCAGCAGGCCTGCTTGCACAGGCACCAGGAAGGAGATTCCCCCATTCCCACCCCTGGAGATCTTAAAAGTCTCCTATACATGGCTCTAGCCCAAACAGCTGCAGTCTACCTTCAGATTTGCTTTCCCAGGGACCCAAGACAAAACTCCTGTCTGTGCCCCTGGAATCCTGAAATGCTCCTATACTCAACTTCAGCCCCTCCAGCCATGTCAGAGAGCAGTCTAATCCACCCACCAACCTGGTGGGAGACAAGCCCATCCGTGCCTTTAGAACATGTACTGCAGCCTCAATCTTGGCTGTGGAACCAGAAATTGCCCTGGGGATAAATTCTAGCCATCCCCTCTCAGCCATGGTCCAGTGTCAGAGCTGCCCACCCAGAGATATACGCAGTGACCAGACTGCAGCCCTCCCAGCTTTCCCCAAATAAATGGAAATCCATGATAACGATTTTAACATAATCACATTAAAGAAATGCATGAAATGAAAGGCAATGCATGTCGACAACTTACCAAACTCAGGAAAATGGCGCAGGAGCAAAATGAAAAGTTAAATAAGGACCTAGAGACCATTTTAAAAAACACACATAAATCCTGGAGCTAAAGACTACAACGACAAAATGGGAAAATTAATAGAATGCTTCAACACAGACTTTTGCATAGAAATAATCAGTGAACTTGAAGACAGATCATGTGAAATTAGCCACTTAGAGAAACAAAAGGAAAAGAGAATGAAGAGACACCATGGAGAAAAATAACATTCACAACACACAATAACAATTCCTTCCTTTGCCCAGGCAAGGAACGAGAGAGAGAATCAGAAATCTTACTTAAAGAAATAATAGCCGGGAACAAAACCAACCTTAGAGAGAGGTGGACATCGAGATACAGAAAGCTCAAAGGGCCCCGAATAACATAGACCCAAAGGGAAATACACTAAGAAACATTACATTCAAAATATTAAGTTAAAGACAAAGAGGTAGTTTTGCAAACAGGAGGAAAAAAAGGACTCATTACATGCAACAGAACCTTCATAAGCCTATAAGCAGACTTCAAGCAGAAAACTTGCAGGCCAAGAGGGAGTGGGATGATAACATTCAATGTGCTGAAATACATAAACCTGCCAACCAAGAATTTTTACCTGACAAAACTGTCCTTCAGAAATGAAGGAGAAATAAAGACATTCCCAAACAAACAAAAGCTAAGGTAGTTCATCACCCCTAGACAAACAAGAAATGCTAAAAGATCTTCATGTTAAAATGAAGACCACTGAATGACAACATGAAAGCATACAAAAGTATAAAACTCACTGGTAAAGGTAAATACATAGTCAAAAACATAATACCCCAATATTGTAAAGGAGCGTGTAAATCACTTTTATCTCTAGTACAAAAATTTTAAAAAGTAATATTAAAAGTAACTTTACTACAATAATTTATGAATGGATACACAATACAAAAGTGTGACATCATTGCAGGAGATGTTGGGGAAGGTGAAATAAAAATGTAGAGTTTCCTATGCAATTAAAGTTACGTTGTTGTCAGCTTAAAGTAGATTGTTACCTGTGTAGAAATTTTATATAAGCCTCATGGTAGACACATATACAAAAAATCTATGGTAGATACACAAGAGATAAAGAGAAAGGAATTAGAACAGACAATTACGAAAAATGAAACCCCGAAGGAAGACAGCAAATGAAGAAAATGGCACAAAGAAACAAAAAAGTCGGAAAACAACAAAACAGAAATAGGAAGTGCTTACATATCAATCATTTATTTACTTTGAAGTAGACTAAATTTCCCTATCAAAAGACACACAGTGGCTAAATGGATATAAAAACAAAATCCAACAGTATTTTTCCCACAAGAGATTCACTTCAGCTTTAAAGAACGCATAGTCTGAAATTAGAGGGATGGAAAAAGATACTTCACACCAACGGTAACCTAAACAGAGCAGGAGAGGCTATACTCATGCTTGTATTAGATGAGATAGACTCTAAGTCTAAATCAGTCACAAGAGACACAGAAGGTCCTATTGAGTGATAAAATGTCAATTCAACAAGAGGATATAACAATTATAAACATATATGCACTGAATATTGAAGCACCCAAATATTTAAAGCAAGTATTAACAAAATGGAAGGGAGATACAGACAGTGATATAACAATGGTACTTCAACATCACCTTTTCAGCAATGAATAGAGCATCAAGACAGAAAAGTGGTAAACAAAGAAGTCCCAAATAACATGATCTGCCAAGTAGACCTAACAGATACACA
Organism: Ceratotherium simum simum; assembly: GCF_057802395.1. Lineage (NCBI taxonomy): Eukaryota > Metazoa > Chordata > Mammalia > Perissodactyla > Rhinocerotidae > Ceratotherium > Ceratotherium simum. The sequence continues at coordinate 11,441,679 of NC_141941.1, forward strand.
CATAACATTGCATCTGACATCCCGAGAATACATATTTTTCTCAAGTGCATGCAGATATTCTCCAGAACAGATCATAGGTTCTTGAACAAGGATTGAGTCAAACAAGAAATCAAAAAGCATCCTGAAGAACAACAACAGGAAAAACCATAACCAAAACATACCAAAACTTATAGGATGAAGCAAAAGCAGTTCTAAGAGAGAAGTTTATAGCGACAAATGCCAACATTATGAAAAAAGAAAGACGTAAATAAAACAACCTAAATTTACATCTCAAGGAGATGGAAAAAGAACCAACAAAATGCAGTTAGCAGAAAAAATAAAACAATACAGATTAGAACAGAAATAAGTGAAATACAAACTAGAAAGACAAAAGGAAAAAAAATCAATGAAACTGAGTTAAAAAAAAAAGTTGAAGAGTTTTTACCTATACTAATTAAGAAAAAAGAGAAAACACATATAAACAAAATTATAAATGAGAGAGGAGACATTATAACTCATACAACAGAAAAATAAATGATCATAAAAGGCTACTTATACAATTAAGCCAATATATAGGACAGATAATCTAGAGAAATAAATTTCTAGAAACATACCACCTATCAAGAGCAGGTCATGAAAACTACAAAATCTGAACAGCTCAGTGATGACTAAGGAGAGTGAAGCAGTAATCAAACACCCCTCGACACAGAAAAGCTCACGACCAGATGATTTCACTGGTGAATTCTACTACACATTTAATGAAGAATTAATGTCAATCCTTCTAATCTCTTCCAAAAATTGAAGAGGAGGGAGCACTCCCATTTTAGCAGGCCCTGGTACCAAAGCTGGATGAGGGCTCAAAAAGAAAAAAACTACAGGCTAATCCCTCATACAGAGTGATGCACAATGTCTCAACAAATATCTAACAAACCAAATTCAAGAACACATTAAAAAGATTACACACCATGACCAAGTGGGACTTATCCTTGGGATGCAAGGATGGTTCAACAACATATGCAAATCAATAAAGTGATACACCATATACATAGAATGAAGATAAAAATCATATAATCCTTTCAATAGGTGCAGAAAACGCATTTGACAAATTTCAACACTGTTTCATGTGATAAGCTCTCAACAAATTGGGTATAGAAGACACATACCTCAAATAATGAACGTGCTATAGCATAAAACCACTGAAAACCTCATACTCAACAGTGAAAAGCTGAAAGCTTTCCTCCAAAATCAAGGACAAGACGGGGTGCCCACTCTCACCAGTCTATTCAACATAGTACTAGAAGTCACAGCCAGAGCAGCGGGGCATGAAAAAGAAATAAAAGGCATCCAAAAGCAGAAAAGAAGAAGTAAAATGATCTCTGTTCTCAATTTGCATGATCTTAAATATGAAAAATCTGAAAGGTGGGACTGGCCCGGTGGCATAGTGGTTAAGTTCGCATGCTCCGCTTCAGTGGCCCAGGGTTCACGGTTTCAGATCCTGGGTGCAGTCATATGCACTGCTTATCAAGCCATGCTGTGGCAGCATCCCAGATATAAAATAGAGGAGGATGGGCACAGACATTATCCCAGGGCCAATCTTCATCAGCAAAAAGAGGAGAATTAGCAACAGATGTTAGCTCAGGGCTGATCTTCCTCACACACACACAAATATCTGAAAAGCTCCTCAAAAAAAACAAACAAAAAAACCGCTTGGAACTAATGACCAAATCCAGTAAAGTTGCAGCATACAAAATCAACATACAGAAATGTTGCATTACTATAAAATAACAACAAAACCACCTGAAAAACAAATTAAAAAAAAAAAAAACAGTTCCATTTATAATAGCATCAAAAAGGTAAAATACTTAGGAATAAATTTAACCAAGGAGGTGAAAGATCCATACACTGAAAACTACAAAACACTGATGAAAGAAAATGAAAACAAACAAATAAATGGAAAGATATTCCACATTCACAGATATACACAACAAATATTGTTAAAATGTCTTTACTACCCAAAATGTTACACAGATTTAATGCAATACTTATCAAATTTTAATGTCATTTTTAACAGAATTTTTTAAAATAATCCTAAAATTCTCATGGAGCCACAAAGATTCCAAATAACCAAAGCAACCTTGAGATCGAAGAATAAAGCTAGAAGCATCAGACTTATTGATTTCAACCTAGAATATGAAGCTATGGTAATCAATGCATTATGGTAATAGCATAAAAACAGACTCCAATAAACTGAAGGGAGAGCCCACAATAAACCCATGCACATATATTCAATTAACATTTGACAAGGGAGCCAAGAGTACTCAATGGGGAAAACACAGACCTTTCAATACGTGATGTTGGAAAAGTGGGGTGTTCACATGCAAAAGAATAAAATTGGACCCCTCTCATACATAAGTCACAAAAATTAACTAAAAGTGGATAAAGGCTTACATGTAAGACTTGAACCTGTAAAACTCCAAGATGAAAATCTAGGACAAAGCATCTTGACATTGATCTTGACAACAATTTTTTGGATATGGTGTGAAAAGCACAGGCAAAAAAGGAAAAATCAACTAGTAGGACTACATCAAACCTCAAAGCTTCTGCATGGCATGGCAAAGAAAACAATTTATGAAATGAGAAGCAAACTACAGAGTGGGAGAAAATATTTTAAAACCATATATAAGATAATGGGTTAATATTCAACATACAGACTTACAAATGGCCAACAGGTACATGAAAAGTGTTCAACATTATAAATCATCAGGGCAGCGCAAATTAAAACCACACTGAGACATCATCTCACATTTATTAGAAGGATGTTCTTCAAAAAGACAAGAGATAAGAAGTGCAGGATGTGGATAAAAAGGGACCCTTGGGCACTGTTGGTGGAGATGTAAATTGGCAGAGACACTATGGAAGACAGTATGTAAGTTCCTCCAAAAATTAAAAATAGAATTTCCATATGAGGCAGCAATCCCACTTCTAGGTATATGTCTGAAGGATTTAAATCACTATCTTGAAGAAATATCCTCACCTGGTATCCATTGCAGAATTATTCACGATAGCCAAGACTTGGAAACAACCTAAGTGTCCATCAATAGATGAGCAGATGAAAAAAATAGGATATGTATATATGTGTGTGTGTTTGTCTGTGTGTATATATATATACACACACACATACATATACCTACACACCTACTCATATATATGTATATATATACAAACACATACATACACAGGCACGTTTTGGAATATTATTCAGTCATAAAAAAGAAGGAAATTCCCCTATTTGTGACAACATGTATGTTCTTTGAGAGCATCATGCTAAGTGTAGTAATTCAGACAGAGAAAAACAAATACTGAATGACACCACTAACGTGGTTAATCTAAAAATGCTGAACCATAGAAACAGAGAATCAATTGTGGTTACCAAGGGCTAGGGGTGGAGAAATGGAAGACGTTGGTCAAGGTTACTAACTTCTAGTCATAAGATGAATGAGCTCTGGAATTCTAGCATATGGCATGGTGACAATAAGTAACAATACCATATTATATACTTGCAAGTTGCTGGAAAGAGTAGATCTTAAATGTTCTAACTGCAAAAAAAAATTGTAATTATGTGAAGGGATGAATGTGTTAACTAACCTTATTTGATAATCATTTCACAATATGTATACGCATGAAATCATCACATTGTGCACAGGAAACTTACGTAACATTAAAGGTCACTTATATCTCAATAAAGCTGAAAGAAACAGTATTTCCTGAAGAAAAAAAAATTACCAACTTAAAAAAATTCAGTAATTCAGATATTCTATGATAATTTTGACAGCTGCTTTGCTTTGTATTCTACTAAGGACTTGCTGGCATTTTGATGGCTGGATCTTGCCCAGAGAAATACGAAAACAACAATGGAGTTATTTAGAAATTTGTGGTGTTACATTTAATAATGAAAAAGAGTGGATTGTAAGGGTAAACACAAACAAAAAAACAAAAAAAAAATCTCCCAGGTGTAAAAGGGAAAAAGATTCCCTCTCCCAACATTTCTGTTCAAACTATTTCCTTTAGAAAACTTGTCATTATAAATTCTTACTGTCTCTTTTGAGATATGTAATTCTTTGAAAGCCTAAAGAAGCCTCTTGACAGCTTTACAAGCCAAGAATGTCTTTCTCAAGGAGCCACTTCTTTGAAATGTATTCATCAAAGAACTCAGCACCACATCTCCCAGTGGTGGGGGAGGGAAGGAGACTATGTCACAGGATGCCTCACTCCAAAACTACCTACTCTCATGAATACAGGGGAGAGAGGTTTTGGTTTCCTACAGAAAAAGCCAATAGAAAGACAGGCCACCACAACTATCAGGTGAATTCAGGACGAACAAATGGTGAGAAACGGAGCTGTCAACTTCTCTTATCTGATGAGTTAAAGAGTAGTGTGAGAATATTATGCAATGGGTTGTGTCCGCTAGGCTATATAATATACAGCTTTCTATCTTTGCAATATCTGAGTGGTTTGCTGCTAATGCACATCACATTATAGTTTAATGCTTTTTCAAAAGTAAAACAGTTTTCTTACTTGTCTCTCTTTGTGGAGAGGTTACCCGGTGGCAGGAGATTTTGCTTTTAACTGTAAACTCCAAAACAACCCACCTTATTAACCAGCGGCTTTCTGGGTGGAGAAAGGCTTGAGTAAGCGGGGAGCACTCTGGCTCATAGATTTAGCAGAACTGCATAGTATGAAGGAGAAAACCATTATTATGGAGTGAAGTCTATGTTGCCAAAATTCATATGTTGACACTCTAACCCCCCACACTGCAGAATGTGACTGTATTTGGAAACAGGGCCTAAAACAGGTAATTAAGTTAAAATGAAGGCATCAGACTGAGCTCTAATCTAAGAAGACTGGTAGTTTGAGGAGATTAAAAACACAGACAACTCAGAGGGACATGACCTTGTGAGGACAAAGCAAGAATGTGGTCATTCACAAGCTCAAAGAGGCCTCAGAAGAAATCAAATCGTCCAGCACCTTGATCATGGCTTCTAGCTTCCAGAACTGTGAGGAAACAAATTTGTGTTGTTTAAGCTACCCAGTCTGCGGTATTCTGTTACCGCAGCCCTATGAAGCCCATACACCCACATGCAGGTGGTCTTCCCCCTTAAAAAAGCCTTTTCTTACATAGACACTATAGGAAGAGGAAGCTGTCAGGGACTCTCCTGCACCTATGATGACAGTGCTCACAGATTCCAAATGCTCTTCCCCAAGAGCCTTCCCTGTTTCTTTACATCATGGACTGGCATGGAGCTCCTTCCTAATTCAGTGGCAAGGTTGACGTGGGACGTATTACGGTAGAGTGAACATCATTTCGTCTCTTCATACAGAAAGTGTTAGTGGAAAATACAGACAACAAGAAGACTGCCTGATCTCATGGTCAGGCCACAGTCCTCTATTTCAGGCTTTGCCACAGGTCTCTTCCTAAAGCCCCAGGAGACAGAGGACAGTGACAGTGGGATTGCTGCTTATTGCTTCAGTGAAGTCACATAGCTGGGATGTCATGGCAGCCACTGCTCCCTCAACCTTCCTTAACCTAGACACCTTGCTGGAGCAGCCATGGGGCAGGCTAGAGGACCACAAGGCCTACCAAACCATTGCAGCCGCCTGGGCATCTCACCCAGAAAGTTTGCCAAACGTGTGGGAATCACTTTCTCCATGGCATAATTTGTAGACTATGGCCGCCACTCTCGTCACCAGCATTCTGGGTTGCTAACAGGCCCAAGAGAACACAATTCCAGGGTGTGAACTACATGTCCAAAAAAAGCCAGGACTATGACCCAGGCCAAACTGAAGGGCTCTCAGCCGTGGAGATGTAAATGGTCCTCAACCCCTACCAGGCCTGTCATGACCAGCGAGATCACAGCCCAGGGCATAGTCACAATTAACACCCACAGCCATGCCAGGGACATGTCCCAAGTCTCGAACAACAGCACTGACTCGGACTCCTGTGCCGACTCAAGAAACTGTGTCAACAAGACCTCCCGATCTTCCAAGTCGACCAACCCCAAGAGGCAGAATCTGCAGTGTAACACCTCAGGCCCAGGGCCAGCTCACCTGGGAAAGCTGGAAGCCAGTGGTACCAGGGGCAGAGCCTCTTGGAGAAGACCCATACCCAAGATGAAGCCACATAAAAGGCTATTGAGCCAGCTCAAAGGACACATGAACTGCCCCAGTGTCCCAGGGGAAAGGATTCAAATCTCTCAGAACAATGAGTACGCCCACAAGGCAGTGCAGGTTCCCTCAGTGGAACTGAATCAAGAAGTTGTGGTGCAGGCCTGCCTGCAGCCTTAGTTTCCATGCCGCAAATGCTCTCTTTCACCCAGCATACAGGCCAACGCATGAATGGTGGGCAGGCTCTAATGGAGCTGGAAGAGAATGAAGACTGCAAGAACAAAGAAACTTTTCAGGGCCAGGGACAGAGGATGCTACAGGTGGGAGATGTTATGGAGGAAGATGAAGAGGGGGTGAAGGTGAAAGGAAGAACTCAGAGCTGGGGCTGGCTCTTTTAGATGGTGGGAGCTGCTCCAGGCCTGGCTGCAAACCATGGGGACATATTTCAGAATTTAGTAAACTAGTGTTCTGTGGCCTCAATCACTTTCGACAATTTAATGCCTCAGTGTTCCAGCCTACACCAGCTCCCCTGCCACTGCTCAGATATTCAGGTAATAAAATTTTTGGGGGAAAACGTGCTCTATCAGATTGTGTCCACACTGTCAGCATAGCTAGTAGAGTTGGAGCCAAGGACTCAGCTGTCTCAGCTGTTCTCGTAAGCATGTTCCAATTCTGTGATCATATAACCATCTATCACCTACGGTTTCAGTGGTTCTTTTCTCTTTGAAACTACCTCTCTAGTTGTACAGGGAAGAACAGCGTGAACTTGAGAGTCACTTAACTGCTACACCACCAGGCTGGCCCCTAGATTGCTTTTGTCTTACCAGTTGGATCCACCAGACAGCAGTGGCCACCTGGGAAGGTACCCTTGTCTCCCGGCACGTGCTTTGTGTCGCTGCCATTTGTGCATTTACCAGGTGTGGCCGTGGGCTCCCCCGCTAAATTCAGAACTCAAAATCAGAGTCCTCCCGAGGTCCAGTCTGGGTTGTATGATTTGCCTAGATTCTGGATGACACTCCCAAAGGCACTCCTTTTGTAGAATGACTGGCTAAGTTTACAGAAGGATCCTCAGAAGAAAGTGTCGGGGGAAGAGGGAGAATCTCCCTCCGCCCTTTCCCTTAAGGTTCTTCTGGCTGGCCAAATAATCAACAAGACAGGTTAGCAGGAGAAAATAATACCAAGTTTAATAACATGTATACACGGGAGAAGCTCAGAAATGAGCAACTCGTCCCTCTGTCTAAGCTGCTTGCTTAAGTCTTGCAGCTAAAGGCGAAGGAACATGTTGGGGGTGGGTAGTGACCTGGGACTTCAGAGGGCAGAAGGACAATTCTTTTCAGGGTCATCTATTGATAATTTGGTCAGGGAGAGATAGAGTTTTTTGACAAAAGGGGCTTGGTGCCCCTCCCATTGCAACATCTATTTTACATTATCTTTATAGCCATCATGATAGAAGATCTGTTCCAGGAATGAGCCACCATGCCAGATTCTCTAGGCAGTTAGTGGGGGAGGTCAAATATCCTTATTGTCTTCAGCTCAAAATAATCCGCATACCAGAGTGGTGCTTCCTGGGGCAGCTTGCCCTGAGCACCATCAGTTCCCTCCTCTGAAACTTCCCTAGAAGTTTCACATATTAAAAGCTGAGCTGGTGACTGTGGAGAGAGAAATCGTGTTAGTATCCGAGTGATAAGAAGTCTGCAAAGAGAGAAAAGAACATAGATTAGAATGAGGATGAACAGGCAGAAAAGAACAAATCGGAGCACATTTCCCCACACTCCATTAAACCAGTCCCCCAATCCTGGAAATAAGTCAGTCCAATAAAATGTGTTAGCTTCGTTTATCTGATAAAAAATGTCAATCTTCTCTTTTAATAGATTTAAGTTAGATATTACTTGACCTGTTTGATTCACATAAAAGCAACATTTTTCTCCAATGATTGCACATGCTCCTTCTTGCTGGGCAGTGAGCACATCCAGAGCACGTCGATTTTGGAGCACCACAGATGCTAGGCTGTTAATTTCTGACTGGAGTATGTTCAAGATTTGCATGGTGGTGTTGAAATCTTGCTCCATTACCATAGAGAGATTTAATATTGCCTTTTCCAACTCATAATCTCCAAAGCTGGGGAATAGGACTCTCAAGGCTGAAAAGAACTTGGAGTTGTGATACACAAATGGATTTTCCACGATTTCTCGACTGGCACGTTTATGTGGCACAATCTTATGAACAAACGAACCCAAGTTTGTAATTTGGCTAGCATTTAAGGTGGAGTGTTTGGTGACAGAAGGAGCCAGGTATCCAAGTCCGCATTGTCCTGACCAATTAGGTGGGAATCCTTTATACACTTTGTTGCCGCATAAAATGAAAAGACCAGTGTAGTTTAAAGACAAGGTTAGAATTGAGTCTGTAGTTCCCAGGATCTGGACTATTTCATGATCTGTGCCACTTGCACTGTTACTACCTAAACATCTCCATTTCCCATGAGCTCCTGTCAGTCTGCGAGAACAGAATAGATTGCGGAATAGCTGGTACAGGAGGCCTGCAGTCTGATTTTGGCAGCTATAAAGCCTGGTCTTGTCACCTGACCAGGTGAGTCCAGATTTTTGATCCACCCACATATAGTGTGTGGCATTGGGCAGCCTAACCATGAGGATAGCTGCGATACCCCAAGTTGCACACGGGTGGCTTGTAGGCCATCCAGAGCACTTGGTGATTTGGCAAATGTTTGTGCCAGAGGGAGTAGTGATAGAGTCACTTACAATTCCCTTGAGAGTTCTGAAGATGCCACCTGCGGAATCAAACCACAGAGTTTGACTGTCTCGGTATGTCACCCAGGAAAGGTCCAGCGCCATGTTTACTTTCAATGCAGAGGGAAAAACTTTCACCTATTGCTTGTACTTGGGCAAGGGACAGTCCTTGACCTTCTAAGTAGTCTTTCTGGGGCCCAAGTGACTCACCAGGAGAAGAAGCAGAGTGAAGTTTCCCTTGTTGCGGATACCATACTCTGTTATTCATCCATTTTCCGTACTTAGTCCACCAGGTGTTCCTATCAGCAGGAACAAAGACTAGTTCAGGTTCTTTTGCACTATCTAGCTGTTGACATAACCAACAGTCAGATTGATTAGTTAGCGTGGCTAGGGCTTGGTAAACTGGCATAAGGGGGTGTTTGGTCTGTGCCCGACCTGTTGAAAAGGAGAGGATTAGTAAAAGCAAGACACAGATCGGAGAAGAGCCCATAGCGGAGACTTAGAGAGGGGAAGAGGGACAGATAGAGACCAGCACTCTCCAGTCAGCTTTCTAATAAATGATTAAAAAAATATATACATATATCCACTAATAGTTTGTGTGTGTGAGTGTGTATATATATAGGGAGTTTTGAAGCCAGGGGGAGGAAATGGGTCAAAGTAGGTTTTCTCGATCCGTGATCTTGGGAAAAGCTGTCTACTTCGTGATGTCGGCTGCTTCTGGGGCCTGGGTTTTGGCCCTCGAAATCCTTAGTTTAAGGTCACCTGTGGGGATTATCTCCCAGTTGTCTTGAGAGTGATGTTCTGGGTCTATTTTGGCGTGGCTCGCATGGATGCAGGAAGATTTTTCCTTTATTTTGATGGCAGTGCAGGTCGTCAGTAAGACTTCATAAGGTCCTTCCCAGCGAGGTGACAGTGCGTGTTTTCTTCTAAAGACCTTGATGTACACCCGGTCTCCTGGTCGAAAGGGATGGCAAGGCTTGTCAGAAGGTGGTGGCCATGCCTCTTTTACCTGTTGACGATATGCTTCAAGTATACTAGTTAATTTTTGTATATAACAAGTCATAGCATCAAATTGTTCACTTAAGTTCCCATAATATTCATTTAATCCAGGAATTGAAGGTTTAGAGATGCTAGTAGGCATCAGACGCCCAAAAACTATTTCAAAAGGAGTCAGTCCATGCCTTCTATTTGGAGTATTTTGAATCTTCATAAGGGCCAAGGGCAGAGCCTCTGGCCATTTAAGTCCAGTTTCTTGACAGACTTTTCCTAGAGTTCTTTTTATATCTAGATTTTTACGTTTCACTTGCCCTGATGACTGAGGGTGATACGGGGTATGAAATTTTAATGAATACCCCAGAATTTTTGCAAGCAAGTGGTTTATCTCTGCTGTAAAATGAGTTCCTTGGTCTGATTCAATCCATAAAGGAATGCCAAAACGAGGAATAACTTCAGTTATTAATTTCTTTACCACTGTTGTGGCATCTGCATGTCTGGTCGGATAGCATTCAGTCCATCCACTAAACATGCAGACAATAACCAAACAGTGAGAGTAACCTAAAGCTGAAGGCAAGTCTATAAAATCCATTTGGAGTGCCGCAAAAAGGCAGCGTGGGCCTGGGAGGACTTCCTGGATCACACTGATTTCTCCCCGAGACTTGGTAAGATTTGCAAGTTGTGCACTGGGAGGTGATTTGGTCAGAAATTTTATGGATGTCAGGGCAAAACTAATTGTCTTTCAGTTCCTTAACTATCCCCCGTTTGCACATATGTCCCATTTGGTGGGAGATAAGTGTAAGCCAAAAAGTCAAAAGAAAAGGAGCTACTGGAAGTCCATTTGGTCCAATGTATAATCCATCTGATAATTGTTTGGCACCCTTTTGTATCCAATTGTCTTTTTCAGATTGTGGGGCATTTGCCTGATAGTTAATAACATCAGTCAGGGATAAAGGCAGGTTTAAGAATTGGGTGGAAAACGGATAAGGGGGTCCATAGTGAGCTGCATGTTTAGCAGCTCTGTCAGCCCTGTCATACCCTAAAGATATGACATCAGTCTCCTTAGTATGGGCTGAACAATGAACAATGGCAATTTTTGAAGGAAAGTGAATAGCTTGTAATAAGGCTGCAATTAAGTGTCCATTAGCAATAGGAGTTCCTGCAGAAGTTAAGAATGCACGGGATTTCCAAATTGTGCCAACAGCATGGCAGACTCCAAAAGCATATTTGTGTAAATGAAAGCAAAACAAGGTTAATGGTTAGAGCAAATTGTAAATCAGTTTTTGAGTTCAGAGGACAGCCAGTGAAGAAGAATTTTAGATGTCAGCGTCAAAGTATCTTTTGCAGTTTAAAATAGCTCTGATGGTGTCGTCAGGTCATCTCTTAAGTTTATATCAAGTTCATCAGCTTCAGTTTGTAAGGCTTCAGGAAAAAGGGCAGGTTCAGTTCTCAGTGATTTCAAATGAAAATGATGGAAAAAATAAAAAACGTTAGTTTGGACATCTGTAGCCAGATATTTCAGGAGACTAGAAGAAATCAGGATCCAGTCCAGTCAACAGATATAAAACAAAAACCTCAAAAGACAACAAAACTAGGATCTAATATCCGCAAATTTATACTGAAATAGTTTTTACTGAAATATAATTTTTCCTCTAAAGTCACCCTCATTTTTATTAAGATAGCAAAATTAAAACTAGTTTACAAAATAAGTCTAGTTCCAATAGAGCTGGCCCAATTATTTACATAAGTACAGCAAGAATAGCAGTTGATCACATAGGCTCTTTTAAATCAGCTTTGCTGGAACTTTTTATAAGGAATCTCACATTGAACTTTACAGGTCTCTCGAGGCCAGGAAAGCCAAGCCAAGGATTTTGTCATCAGACTTTGCCTGCAATACCTATAGATTTGGGTGAATTCCTCTATTCCAAGGTTTCCCCCAAATATTTCAAGGTTCCTTGTACCTGCCAGATAAGTGACATTCTTTACTTATCCTGGGAGGTGCTGCTTGGAACATAAGGTACCAGGCCAATATTTCCATGTGGCTTTATTCCATAAAGTCCAATCTTCATTCCTCAAAGGTTGTATGGTTATATTGCAAATATGATGTTCCAGTCACAACCTTGGTAATAGAACCAGTGTTTCCAATTGTGTTCTGTTATAAGGAGAACAGATTCTTATTGAACCTATGCAAATAACTATATTGCCATGAAAACAACAATACTCACTTACTAAGAGTTTCTAAATTCGAGGGATCAGGTAGAGAGAAAAAGGTAAATATTTCAATTTTGCTTACAAAAGTATCATTTATCAAATTGTTATGTCATAGCTAGCTCAGGAGAAAAGAGAAAAAGTTTTCCTTAAATCTGAAAAAACAAAACATTAAAAATTCAGCAATACTTCAAATGAAAAATCGTAAAAATTATAATCATCCTTATCAGTTGGTTCAGTCCTGTGTAATCCATTCTTGATTCCAATCTTTTTGTTAGCAGCTTCATGAAGTTATCAGTCTCTCCATCAGATTTCTATAATTTTTTACCCAGTTCAGTTTTATGATCAGAAAGTTTGTCAGAAACCTGTACTCTAGTGTAAATGTCAGAGTCCTTTCCATGAATTTTTCTGAAGTTGAAACATTTTGAAAAAGCATTAGAGCAAAGAAATAAGTCTGCAAACAACAAGACCTCAAAATGGCAATTGACAAGGGAATTTGGTTAATTTTGTGACATACAACACTTTAAAATAATAATAACCAGAATTATGACTGATAACCAGGACAGATCAGAATTTCAGTAATGTTATACAATTTTAAAACACCTATATCAATAACATTTGCCCACATAATAGCACCTAAGCAGGCTTATGATCACTTGTCTGACAATGCTTTCCATGTAATTGAACATATTGAATAAGCCTAATAAGTTTAGTATCTTCCTCCTTATAGGAAGAGAGCAAATTTCTTTGAGAAGTTCCAGGGCCCTTTGAAAATTCTCAAAGAAAAAAAGTAAAAAAAAAAACTTTATTTAAGATATGAATTTTGGGGAGGCTTGTCAAAAATATAAACAGTCAAGTCAATGTAAACAGAGCACTAATAGTTCAAAAAGCCTGACTAGAGAGACCTCAGTCTTTTGAACGTAGGAAATTATTTTAACAGTTTTTTGTTTTGGTTTTTTTTGACCAAGCATAAAACTCCTTTTCCAGAATTCCCTCCACAAACCTTCTATAGATTTCTTTTTACATTCAGAATTTGTCCCATGTCTTTCTTTTCCCTCCTAGTACTTGAGGACAAATTTATCTTTCTTAACCAAACAAAATATTTCCATTCTTTGTACCTTTATACATCTTACTTTCCTTGTACACAGACATACTATTCTTAATTTTTTTAGTAGCTTTAATCACATATATTAATTAGAAATTTTAACCCTTAGAAACCTTAATTTGTAAGTAAAACCTAAGTAAACAATTATAAACTTTCTTTTACATTAGTATCTTGTGGCTTGGAAAATTTATAAACACTTCATAACTTCTAGAAACACGTTACTTTATAGTACAATCTTTTAATAAAACACGTTTACCAATAGACCCAAAATATCTTTTAGTTTTCCTGTAATGAAAAGCCAAAAGTAGACAAATGTACCTTTAGCAATCAATGTCTAATGTCTTATCTTATTTGGAAATGATGATACCCAGAGAATTTTTATCATAAAACTTAGCAAAACTCAAGTTTTAAGTCACCAAAAAGAGTTTGGAAGCTGTAACCACCATAACACATAATTATTGTTTAAAGTTCATCCACCATTCATCTTTTTCACAACTATTTAGTTACTTATTCCCAATAATTATTTAGATTGCCTACAAGACTTCATAAGACTTCAGATAAAGTTAGCCATCATTTAAATTACTATTTTTGTTAACCAGTTCTGTAATAGAAATAACATCAGTTTTTTTCTTACAAAATTTCATGTAAATTTTGTCACCTCTTATACATTTAAACATAATTATCATTAAGATTTTTATCAATAGGTCTTGGTCTTCTAATTTTGGACAAGAGAAGCATTCCCAGTCAGACATTTTAAAACATACTCAGGCAAAGTTGATGTAACCTCTTTGTATAAAATTAGCTCAAACATTCCAACCTTTATAATCTTATCAACACTTACACTTTTACATGTTCTCAATTCAATTGTAACCTGAGTCAAGGTCTTAAGACTAGTCAATTTTTTCCCTTCCTTTTTCTGGCCTTAATTCTTAGGTACCAATTAAGCAATTATGTGAGAGCTCTCAAAACATTTTTTTTCCCCAATTTAGAAGTTTTTCCAATTCAAAGGATCCGTCGTCTTGCCATTGACGAGTAGGATCTTCATTTGTATATTTATTCCAATAGTGACTCAAACCAATAAGCCTTTTTAAGGAAAGACCCGGAGGTAACTTTCCACGCTTAGAATAAATCTTTCCCATGGATGCAAGAGGCATCCCTGGTGAGGGCGCAGATGATGTAGCCCCCATGATCCACAGAATTCACTCCCAAAGATATTCAGACTCCCCTGAGAGCTTGGCACAGCCAGACAGAGACAGTTCGGAACCCCAGTCTACTCGACTGGCCACCAAGGTGCACTCCGGTAAATGCACCTTCCGTATGGTGGAGACCAAGGAGAATATTCTCACTGGTCACAAAGCCAAGTTTTCTCAGGACACAGAACAAGACAGAAGGAAAAACCTCATCCGTTTTTTTTTTTTTTCTTATGTGCACAATGACAGCTTTAGCCACGCCTTAGGTCTCCTGGAGCCAGAATAATACCTAGCGGGGGAGGTGCCATGGGGTCGGGGACTGTGTGCTTTACAGAGTACCTCGTCATTGCACGGACATTTTCTTGCAGTTGGCGGGAGACCAGTGTCATCTACCCCGTTCCTTGACCCAACTTATCCTGTCACAGGAGTCTTCTGAAAGTGCCGAGCGCCCTAATGGCTCTTAACTGCTCGACCCGCGCCCACCAAATTTGCGGCCTTTTTGGCTTCCAAGATGCCCTTGGCAATGACCTTCACTTCATGTGCATAATAACCCACAGCAAAGTTTGTAGACGCCGGTCTGGTGAGACCCTCAAACTCACCAGTCTGTGGGGCCGGCCCGGACAGCAGGCTTATAGGGCCTATGCCTGTGTTCTACCCTATGGTATTTCCTTCTTATAACAAAAGACACAGACAAAAGAGAAAAACAGAGACTACCTTTGAGAGGAAAAAGGATCAAGATCAAAAACCAAGAGTACTCTACCAAATTTAAACCAAGAGTCACTAAAAGCCCAAGAAACTAGTTTCCCAAATATTTTCTCCTGCCAATCTAAATTTAGAAAGAGAAAAAATTCTCACCACTTCCTTCCACCGGACTCTGCAGATAGAGATTCCAGGAGGCTGACGTGGTAAGAAGTCTTACCTTTTGCCGGCTTTCATCAGGCGTTCCCGTATCTCATCATCTGCAGCAGTCCAGGGAGAAGGCAGGTCTTCCAGCCAGAAAAGGCAACTTGCCAGCCAGTGTGGTCTCCTGGCGACTACGCCAAAACTGTAGGGGAAGAGGGAGAATCTCCCTCTGCCCTTTCCCTTAAGGTTCTTCTGGCTGGCCAAATAATCAACAAGACAGGTTAGCAGGAGAAAATAATACCAAGTTTAATAACATGTATACATGGGAGAAGCTCAGAAATGAGCAACTCGTCCCTCTGTCTAAGCTGCTTGCTTAAGTCTTGCAGCTAAAGACGAAGGAACATGTTGGGGGTGGGTAGTGACCTGGGACTTCAGAGGGCAGAAGGACAATTCTTTTCAGGGTCATCTATTGATAATTTGGTCAGGGAGAGATAGAGTTTTTTGATAAAAGGGGCTTGGTGCCCCTCCCATTGCAACATCTATTTTACATTATCTTTATAGCCATCATGATAGAAGATCTGTTCCAGGAATGAGCCACCATGCCAGATTCTCTAGGCAGTTAGTGGGGGAGGTCAAATATCCTTATTGTCTTCAGGTCGAAATAATCCGCATACCAGAGTGGTGCTTCCTGGGGCAGCTTGCCCTGAGCACCATCGAAAGTAAGGTGTGACTTCCCTCCCAATGCCCTTGAATGGGCCTGATCAGTTGACAGGCAGCACTGATAAGTGATGAAGCAAACTGAATTGCTAATTTCCCATACATTTAAGCCTGCACAGGGAGGAGAGGGAGAGTGCCCTTCAGAAGCACTGTGTGATGCAAACTACAAATAGAGTCAGTGTGAGGGCATCCACTTCAGGGACCAGCACACCTTCCCGAAGGTATTATTCCTGATGTGACTTCTTATGTTGTTGCTTGCCTTCCCTCAGTCACAATTTGTCCATGACCCAGTATGGAACAAAGCATCACACCCTTGTTGACAAGTGGCACAAAGCTTAATGGAAAGGGAAAGAGTGGAGGGAAACTTTATCCCTTCCCCATCTCAGATCCCTGAGGAGGCTGTGCAATGATTTAGACACATAAAACACCCCGATAATGCACATGGGCCTTAGTGGAGCATCATTGCTTGCCAGAACCCTATTCTCAAAACCTGGATCCTCAAACATACTGATAAGGCCACTATCACTCTTCTGGAAATAGATTCAGACCCCTCAAGTCAACGGGGATATCCTAGGGAAGGAGACCACTGCCTACGAACAGGACCACTAGGATCACCAAGAGATACAAGCCATTCTAAAAGCTGTTGCTTAAGAGAAAAGAAAGAAAAACAGGAGAGGAAAGCGACTGCTACTGAGGATAAGGGACAGGCTGTGCCATGCCAGGGAGAGGCTGCTGCCTAGAGACAGGCAAATGGACTCCTCCCTCCTATCCCCTTTTTCCTTTCATCAGCAAGAGACAGAAAAGCCTCAAAACCTTGGCTCCAGGGGGCTAAAAGCCTAAAACAAAATTTTAAGAGAGGAAAAATAGAGAAAACAAAACAATATAGCTACAGGGAGAGAAAACAAAAGGTAAACAAAGAAGTAACAGATATGAATATATTCTATATATTTAATATAAATGTGTTACCGAACACAAACAGGTCCATTACCCCAAGCACAGAAAAGCTAGTAACCAAAAGGTCAGACTTGCAGCAACGAAAGAGGGAAGGTACCCATGTCTCTCAGCACTCATTTTGTGTAACTGCTGTTTGTGGCTTATTATCCAAAGGCAGCCAGAAGACGAGATGGGAGTTAAAGCAGAGATCCACCTCCTGGAAGGGATAAGGATGAGGGTTAGAATCTGGGGTTTTATGTAGGAGGGGGCAGTATGCACTAGGGTTTTAGTTAGGAGAGGGGGAGCATGTGCTGAGGTTTTAGGTGGGGGAGGGGGAGCGTATGCTGGGGTTTTAGGTGGGGAGGGGTGGCGTGTGCTGGGGTTTCTGAGGGGAGTGGAGCCTGTGCTGAGGTATTTAGGTAGTGGAGGGAGCATGTGCTGGGGTTTTAGATGGGGAGGGGAGCATGTGCTGGGGTTTTACGTGGGGAGGGGAGCGTGTGCTGGGGTTTTACGTGGGGAGGGGGAACGTGTGCTGGGGTTTTAGGTGGGGAGGGCAGCATGCAATAGGGATTTGGGTGGGGGAGGCGCAGCATGTGCTGGGGTTTTAGGTGGGGGAGGGGGAGTGTGTAGCCTGGCTGTCTGGCATCTTCAGGTTGTTTTTGGTCTTGAAGATTGAATCTCTTTTTTTCCTTGACCATCTGGACTTTTTCTGCTTAGTTTTCATCCTCAGCTTGTGTTTGGCCTTCTCGGGCTGAATAACCTGTCTTTTTGATGTTGGGACCTTGACTTCCTGGGAAAAACAGCTCCTTCATATACCAAAGAGGGCCAGAAAGATCTGCTTAGTTTTAAACAGTAAATTATGCTAAGAGTGCACAGCTGCAGTTACAAAGCTTATCTCAAATTTTTTCTCTCTTTTAACTGATTTGTTCTCGGTGTCAAATGCACAGAAATTATATGTATAACTAAATTATAACAAAGGTGCATAGTTTGAGAATATTGGAAATCCAAAATTATGTACTAAAATGTATATTGTAAAGATTTATGTACAAAATTCTGTACAATAATTATATGTATAAAAATTTATATACAGCCACTTGTCAGTTACCGATGGGGATAGAGACTGAGAAATGCATTGCAAGGCAACTTGTTTATCATGTGAACGTCGTAGAGCGTACTTACACAAACCTAGATGGCATGGCCCACTACACACTGAGACTGTGTGGTACTGATGTTATTAATATGCATCTGAGTATTCAACTGATCACCACATGTGGCCCCTGGTTGGCCGAAACATCGTTATGTGATGCATGACTCTACCGAAAGGATTTACATAAGAAAAGGGCCCTTTGTGCTCCACAGCATAGGTTCTAAGTTAACATTAACATTTATCAAAATGCGCCAAAAGATGAAACCTGTGGACTTAATCAATACTAGAGCTCACATACTGAGACCCACAGGCCATCGAGCTTGGCTAGGGTAAGCGCGGCAAGCCGAGAAAAGGAGCCCACAGTAACTGACCAAATTAGAGGGCCTGCCTACAGGCTAATGCTGGAGCTCCAAACTCAGCCTCATTATCCTGCTGTAGAGCCATAAAAGCAAGACACCCATCAACTCAAGTGAGCATGCACTTAAAAATGATACTGCAGCCCCACCTCCCAGGCAACATCTCCTTGGCCCAGGAACCTACCGCTGGAGATGACATCACCTCAGGCAACATTGCAGCAGCCCCAGGCCTTACTGTTAGACATGACATCATCACTCCAAAAGTTTGTAACGTGATGTCAAACTATCCCAGTGCCAGTTGTATCCAGCACGTCTTTTTATTCTTGATGCTATGACATCTTGGGGTCTTGCTGACACTGGAAGGGACTGCCCTTTGCACAGGTAGCTACTTCCTAGAGATAGCAAACAGCTTGCCCAGGGACACACCTTTCAAATGCAAACCAACCCATCTGAAGTCATATCCCAAACACCTCCTTTATTGGGCTCCTACACCCAGGCCACTATCCACTTGCACTAAGCCCCCCGGGCTAGGTAACAGACAACTGGATGCAACTCCTATACCCCAGCCAATCCTAAGCCTGCTTACTCCTACTGGCCACACTAGCCAGCCTAAGCCAGCTGACTCTGTCTTGCCTGCTCCTTCCTGGAGAAATCACAGTAAAGGCTCTTGGCCACGTGCTTGCTTGTCCCTTCTGCCTCTTGAGCAACCCTGGTGTTTCCCTGTGTGGTTCCTCCCTGTGGTGTGGTATGGTGCTAGTACCTTGAACTGTAACAAACCAGCTCTTTCATGGCTGTCATCTATGATCTCTTGGCCTCACCCTGCCTGAAAAATAGTAAAACCTACATTTAAAAAGCACAGAGAAAGTCTAGGGGCCAGCCCCGTGGTGTAGTTGTTAAGTTCGGCACGTCCCAATTCAGTGGCCCAGTTCATGGGTTCGGATCCTGGGTCCAGATGTACACCACTTGTCAGCCATGCTGTAGCGGTGACCCACATATAAAGTCGGGAAAGATGTTAGCCCAGGGCTAATCTTCCTCAAGGGAAAAAACTGGGAAGATTGACAAGAGATTTAGGCTCTGGGCGATCGTCCTAAGCAAAGAAACAAAAAAAGAACAACACATAGGAAGTCTAACTGCAACCTCTGCAGCGTATATCTGTGAAGCCTAACCATAACCGAGCCAAGAAGTTTAATCACAATCTCTAGGACAATCTGCCCAAGAAGGCAAAACGAAGGTAAAGCAACCCACCCTGGAAAACTAGCCACAACCTTGCAGCAATTGAGCCAGGAAGCCAACTAGAACCTCTGAGGAAACTAGCTCAGTGTCTTTGGCCACCAACTGCGCAGGTCAGAACACAGCCTTTGCAGCAATTGACGCAGAAATTGCAGCAGTCAGTTCAGGAAAGCTAACCACAGCTTCTGCAGCAGGTAGACAGGAGCCAAACCACAACCTCTGCAGCAACAGGTAGAGAGAGAAGCACAATCCTTGCAGCAAGAGGCCCAGGAAGACGAAGACCACCTCTGAAGCAATCAGCCCAGGAAGCCTAAACACAGCTTCTGCAGCAAGTGGAGAGGACAACTAAACACAACTTCTGCAGCAACTAGCTAAGACGCAAAACTTCAACCTTTGCAGAAATCGGCTGAGGAAGTGAAATCACAACATCTGCAGAAACTGGCCAGAGCAGCCTTACTGCACCCCCTGCAGCAAACAGCCAGGAATACTAATCACAACTTTGGCATCTCCTTCCAGCCAGGAAGAGAAACTGCAAACTGCAGAAATCTGTCCAGTAAACCTAACTGCAACAACCATGGCAATTGGCCCAGACCGACTAACCACAACCTCAGCCTCTGTCCTGGGAATCCTACCCTCAACCTCTAAGGCAACCAGCCAAGAGGCCTACGTGCAAACTCGGCAACCAAGAGGCCACAAACTCTTCATCGAGCAGCCAAGGAGGCTAACTACCACGTCTGTGCGTAATGGCCCAGAGAGCCGAACAACACAGTCTGCAGCGGTCGGCCCTAGAAGTTAAGCTGCAAGCTCTGGAGCATCCACCTAGGAAGCCTAACTGCAAGCCCTGCTGCAACCAGGCCAGCAAGTCCACACACAATCTCTCCAGCCAGCAGACAGGAAGCCTATCTGCAAGCTCGGCAGCATTCCAGCAAGGAAGTCCAACCACAACTTCTGCTGCAACCAGCCAGAGGGCGACCCACAACCTCTTCATCAATGGGCCCTGGAAACCTAACAATAAAGTCTGCAATAAGGATACAGAGAGCTGAACCGCCACCTCTGCAGCGTTTAGCAGGAAGCGTAAAGCCTTCTGCTGCCATCAGCTAAGCACACTCCCTGCAGCAGTCAGTTACAGAGCTGATGCTAAACTCTGCAACAAATAGTCAAGAGGCTAAACTAAAGCCTGTGCAGTATCAGAGCAGGAACCAAACCACCTCTGCAGCAATGGCCTGGTAAGCCAAACAACAACATCTGCACAAGCCAGGCCAGCTTGCTCAAAACGATCTCTCAGGAGACAGCCAAACTCCTAACCACAAACCTACCACCAGCAGCCCAGGAGACCTGCCCACAGCGTCTGCAGCTACCGGCTCAGAAGGCCTATTCACAGCCTCTGAAAACTCAGCCAAGTTAGCCCCAACACGACATATAAAGCAAGTAGCCACGCGGCTGAAACACAGTTTCTGCAGCAAAAACCCAGGAAGCCTAAGCACAGCCTTTGCAGCAATAGGCCCAGATAGGCTAACCTCACTGGAGCAGCAGCTTTCACTGAACATGTAACCTAAACCTTGAAGCAGTCGGTCCTGGAGCCTAAACACAACCTCTGCAGCAATAGGCCGCATTACCAGCCAGGAAGCCTAAGCTAAGGTTTGCAGAACTTCGGCCAGGAAGCTTAACTACAACCTCTGTGGCAATCATCTTATAACCCCATTGGCCGATCTCCAGGAAACGTCTAAGCACAGCCTCTGCAAGTCAGGGCCCTGGAAGCCTAACTACTACTTCTGCTGCAATTGGTCTGGAAGTCTAACCACAACCTTTATGGAAATTGGCCCAGGAAGCCTACCTGCCACTTTTGCAGCAAGCAGCCAAGAAGCTTAACCCCAGCCTCCTCAGGAAGCTTGACTACAGTCTCTGCAGCAATCAGCGTAGGAAGGCAAACTACACGGATAGCAGCAATTGTCCCAGGAACTCCAACCTCAACCTCTGCAGCCAGCGGCCAGGGAACCTATCCACAGACGCAAAAAAACTCTGAACTATGCATCAGTCTGCCAAGAACCCTAACAATAAACTCATCAGCAACCAGCCCCAAAAGTCTCATGACATCCTTAACCGCAATCTGCCCAGGAACTCAAACCAAACCTCTATAGCAAACACACCAGGAAGCCTCCAAAAACCTCTGCAATATCCCACCCAGGAAGGAAAACCACAACTCCTGCAGCTATGGCCCTGGAAGCCTAACTACGATCTTGGCAGCAGTGGGCCCAGGAAGCATAACCATATCTCTACAGCAAGAAGCCGTGAAGGCCAAACCACAACTACTACAACATTCAGCCTGGAAAGCCTAGCAGCACACTCTTTAGCAGTTGGCCCAGGGCGCCTAACCACAACCTCGGCAGCAACAAGCCCTGCAGGTGTAACCACAACCAGCCCAAAACCAGCAGTTGTCTGGGGAATCACATCTCTACTGCAGTCAGCACAGGAAGTCTAACCAATGTCTACAGCATTCAAACAGGAAGCCTAACTACAACCTCTGCATTTGGCCAAGAAGCCTCAGCACAGCTTCTACAGCAATCTGCTCAGGAATCCTAAACACAACTGTGGTGGTTAATTTTGGGTCAGCTTGGCTAGGCTGTGATGCCCAGACGTAGTTTCCATGCCAGATGTTGCTTTGAAGGCATTTTTACTGTGATTAACATTTAAATCAGCTGACGTAAGTAAACCAGTTATCTCCCTTGACATGGATGGGCCTCATCCAATCAGTTGCAGGCCTTAAGAGCAAAGACAGAGCTCTCCCCCAAAAAACCAGTTCTGCCTCAAGACTGCAACAGGGAAAGCCTGCCTGAGCGTCCAGCCTGCAGATTTATGGCTCAAGACTGCAACATCAACTCTTCCCTGAATTTCCAGCCTGCTGACCTGCTCTACAGATTGAACATGGGGTCACTGCTCTCCCAACTTCCGCTGAGTCTTCTTTGCCTGTAGAAGTTGCCATGCCAAGTGTGTCTGCGATTAACTGTGCTGTGCCTGAGGAAACTCTAATGGCCTCCCCTGCGGCAGTTGCCATGCAAGACAATGCAGATTATCCTCAGAACCCACCCCCATCACTCCTCTTTGCTTTCTGGCTAAAACTAGCCTCAAGTCCCAGCAGGTCCCTAAAGGTGAGGTACAAAGTGTGGCCCACAAGGAGGTGAGCAACACTTCAAGGAATGACATGATTTTCCCGTTATAACAGACAGAAATATGGGCGATATGTGAGGAAACGGATCTTAAGAGTGTGAGACAATGGTAGAAGGAACAGGAAGTTGGACTAGGCAGAATTTATTGGTATGTGCTCACAAGGAGATCAGCATGTAAGGGAGATTAGAATTAGGGAGATTGGGATGTTACAGTGACTTCATCATTTAAGACCTCCTCACCCACCCCAGGAGGGTGCAGAAGGCACACTTTCACCATGGCCATGAGAAATAAGTTTGTGAGTCTGATTGCTCTTCTCTGTAGGCCAGAACTTACAGTGAGAATAAGTCACTGAATCAGGAAACCTAATGCAATGGCAATAATTGGATCTGGGCTGACAGGGGCCAGATGGTGGAACTCAATCGCCAAAGGCAAGGTGGGTGTAGTTACTGTAATGGGCAGCAAGTCAAAAGAGCAGTGAGATTAATCTGACTGGCAGAGATTCATGGTGGCACTGGTTAGTTGGTCATGGTGTTCCTAGAAGTGAAATAGGCAGGCTGCTAAATTCTTATTTGACATATGTAAGCAGAAAAGTTCTAGACAGAGCGAACAAAAGTCCATCTTGAAAGCTAAAAACAGAGAGGTATGTAAGTAAACCTCTCTGAATTGCTGAAAAACCTAAAGATATTTGTGTCCCATGTGAATGTTCACCAAAGGGTGACCTCAGTAGAGGACGGTTTTAATAATCAATGGGATAAGATGACCCATTCTGTGGTTACGCTCAGCCTCTTTCCCCAGGCACCCGAGTCATAGCGTGGTGAGCTCATCTACAAAGTGGCCACGGTGGCCGGGTTGGAGATTGTGCTTGGGCACAGCAATGTGGACTTCACTCACCAAGACTGACCTGGCTCTGCCCATCACTGGGTGCCCAATTTGCCAGCAGCAGGGACCAACACTGAACCCCCGACATGGCACCATTCGCTGGGGTCATCAGCCTGGCGGCTGATGGCAGTTCGATTACATTAGACCACTTCCTTCCATCAGGAAGGGCAGCATTTTGTCCTTACTGGAATGGACACTCTGGAAATGGATTTGCCTTCCCTGCTCACAGTTCTTCTGCCAGAACTACCATTTGCGGACTTAGAGAATGCCTTATTCTCTGTCAGGGTGTTCCACACAACATTGTTTCTGATCAAGGAATTTACTCCTCAGCAAAAGAAGTGTGCAGTGGCCCATGTTCATGGAACTCACTGGTCTTACCACATTCCTCACCATCCTGAGCAGCTGGCTTGATACAGTGTGTAATGGGCTTTTGAGGAATCAGGTACAGTGCCAGCTGGGTGGCAGTACATGGTGGGGCTGGGGCAGAGTTCTCCAAGAGGCTGTGTCTGCTCTGAAAAAGCATCTGACATGTGTTGCCGGTTATCCCACAGTCAGGATTCACAGGTTCAGGAATCAAGCGCTGGAAATGGGAGTGGCACCACTCTGTCGTACCCCTGCTAACCAGATGGCAAAGTGTTTGCTTTCTGTCTCCATGACCTTATGCTCTCCTGGCCTAGACGTCTTACTTCCAGAACGAGGAATGCTTCCACCTGGAGACACAAGATGATTCCGCTGAACTGGGAGCTAAGACTGCCACCCAGCCACTTTGGGCTCCTCATGCCTCTGAGGCTGCAGGCGAAGAGTGGAGTTCCTGTCCTGGCTGGGTTGACTGACTCTGTCTGCCAAGGGGAAATTGGACTACTACTCCACAGTGGTGTCTCGGTACTACCATGCCCTGTGATTAAAGTCAATGGAATACTACAACTCAGTTAAGACAGGACTGCTAATGATGAGATCCCTCAGGAATCAAGGCTTAAGTCACCCCACCAGTAAAGAACTGTGATGAGCTGAGCTGCTTTTGGAAGGGAAAGGGAAAACGGGACAGATAGTGGAAGAAGGTAGTTAGGAATACTAGCTACGACCCTGTTTTATCAGTTACAGAAGTAAGTCTTAAATATTCCATGAGTCTTTCTTCTTTATTTTGTTGTAAGTGTGTGTGTGTGTGTAAAGCAAATTTCTTTGGCTTCTTCCCTCCCTTATATATAAGATGAGATGAACTCACTTTATATCACAGTAGTTAGGTTATAGGATATCAAGAAGGAGAGTTAACATCACCCAAGGACTTTCATCCTCTCCCATGGAAAAGATAGTGCCCTTTCTCCTCTATGCAGGAGTGTTGTATCACATTGAGCACAAGTATAAGTGTGTTGTCTTTATTTGGATATTAGCACAACACACAGGTGTCAAGTTGATGAGGGCTGGGGGCCCATGATTGTTACATTTATGTGTCAATTTGGCTAGAGTACTGGTCAAGCACCAGGGTGCATATTGCTGTGAGAGTATATTTTTTATAGGATTGACAATTCAGTAGACTTTGAGTAAAGCCACCCATAATGTGGGTGGATCTCAACTCAGGTTGAGGCCTTTAAAGGCAAAGACTGAGCTTTTCAAAAAGAGAGGCGATTCTGCCTCAGACTGCAATATGGAAAGCCTGCCTGGGTTTCCAGTGGGCAGATTTCAGACTCAAGACTACAAAATCCCTGAATCTGCAGCCCGCCAGCCTGCTCTACTGATTTCAGACCTGGCAGCTCCCACAGGCACATCACACAATTTCGTACAGCGAATACAAATGGCCCTGCCCTGCCCTATCCTATCTGTTTTTCTGGGGAGGATTGACTGACACAACACCCTTTCCAACCAACACCCAGGAAGCCTAACCAAACCTCTGTGACCTAAATAAACCTCTGTAACATCCAGGCAGCAAGCTTAATTACACCTGTGCAGCAACCAGCACATAAGGGCAAACCATAACCTCTACAGCAAGCGGTCTGAAAGCAAACCACAACTTCTGCAGCAGCCATAGACAAGCTGCCCAAAACCTCTGCAGAAAAGAGCCAGGAGCCTAACAAGAGCCTCTGGCACCATAGGTAAGGAAGCCCACTCAAGACTTCTGCAGCAACCAGACAGGAAGCCAAATGATAGTCTCTAAAGGAAGCATCCCAGGAAGAATAACTGCAACCTCTGTGGCAACAAGCCTGGGAACCCCAAGCACAACTTATTCAGAAAGTATCTCAGGAAGTCTAGTGATAACAATAGTGGCAATCTGCCAAGGAAGTCAAAGAGCAACCTCTGCAGCCATAGCCTGGACACATAGTCACCACATTAGCAACAACCAGCCAGGAGGCCTGACAACACCTAGTGGAACAGCCATCCAGGAAGACAATGAGCATCTCTGCAGCAATCACACAAAAGCCTAAGTTCCACTCTACAGCAATCAGCTAAGGGGCCTAATCAGAATCTCCGAAGCAAGAAACCCAGGACGTCTAGTCACAACCTCCTCAACAAGCAGCCGTCAAATGAATCCCAGTTTCTACTGCAGTCCTCCAGGCAGCCAAACCACAAGCCCTGCAGCAACCAACCTGGGAGCTCCAAGCACAGTGTTTACTGCAGTAGGCCTGTGAGGGTTTATTTTACGTGTCAGCTTCACTGGGCCGTGGTGCCCAGGTCTTTGGTCAAACCTTATTTGGGATGTGTCTGTGAGGGTGTTTCTGGATGAGATGAACATTTGAATCAGTAGACTGAGTACAGCAGACCGCCCTTTGCAATGCGTGTGTGCCTCATCCAGTCAGTTGAAGAGCTGAATAGAAGAAGGCATCTGACCCTCCTGAAAATATGAGGGAACGCTTCCTGTTTGAACTGTGTGGGCTGAGACTTTTTTTTCTTGTCTTCTGACTCCAACTGAAAAGCAGACTCTCCTTGGGTCTCGAGCCAGATGGTGTTCAACTGGGACTACACCATCAGCAGTTCCAGATCTCCAGACTGCTGACTGTAGACCTTGGGACTACTCAGCCTCCTCACGTAATCACGTGAGCCAATTCCTTATAATACGTATATACTTCTCTTTCCCTGTCTATGTACTTATGGATCTACCCCTATATCTATCTATCCCTCATGTTGGTTCTGTTTTCAGGCAGAACCCTAACACAAGGCCCAAGCAGCCACATGCCACCACTGCAGCAGTAATCCCAGGAAGTGCTACCACCACTTCTATAGGAACCAGCTAGGTAGCTAACCACATCAGTGGCAAGCCACCCAGAGAGACTAACCACAGCCTCCACAACAACTAGGCAGGAATCCAAACCACAGCATTTGGAATAACCACTTAGGAAGCATAACCACACCCTCTGCAGCTACTGTCTCAGGAAGCTGAACAAAACATCCAGAGTAATTGATAGGAAGCCTCTCTGCACTCTCTGCAGCATACAGCCCAGAAAGACCAACCATACCTTCTGCAGCAACCAGCCAGGAAGCTAAACCACTCTTCCGTAGCACCACTCCAGAAAACCAGTCTACAACCTTGACAGCAGCCAGCACAGGAAAGCTGACCACAAACCACCCCACAGTCACCTCAGGCAGCAAAACTACAAACCCTGCAGTATTCAGCCCAGGAAACCTGACTACCACATCTGCGTGAAGCTGCCTTAGGAGCTTACCACAATATGTACTCACTCCAACCCAGAGAGCTTAACCATAGTCTCTGAATGCCTACGTACAGCTTTTGCAGCAATAAGCCAGGAAGCCTAAACACAAACTCCATAGCAGCCAGCCGGTAAACCACACCATACCCTGGGCAGCAACTGGCCGGGCGGCAAACCCACAACTACAGGAACCTACACTGCAGCACTGAGCTCAGGAGGCCTACCACAAACTGAGCGACAATCGCCCTAGAAAGCCTGATCACAACCTTTGCAGCAACTGGGAAGCCTAATTATAAATTTTGTCAACCACTCTGGGAGACAAATGAAAACACCTCCAGGTCATCCTAGGAAAGCTTACTGCAACCTCTGCAGCAACCATCCAGAAAGTCAAACCTAAACACCTCAGAGGTCAGCACAAGAATAACATCCGACACTTCTAGCAATCAGCTCAGAAAGCCAAACCACAACCTCTTCAGCACTTAGCCCAGCCCCTGCAACACCCAGCCCAAGAGGCATAACCACAGTAGTAATTGTCCAACAAAGCTAACCACAACTTCCCTAGCAAGCAGGTGGAAGCCAAACCACAACACCATCTTCAGCAATTGGCTAGGATGCCAGCAGCCAGTAAGGATGCCTAACCGCAGCCTCAGCTCCAACCATTCCGGGAAACCTAACAACAACCTCTTCGGCAAACAGCCCTTGAAAGCAAACTGTACAGCCTTTGCACAATCGACCCAGGAAGTCTAATCGCAAGCATGGCAGCAGGTGGCTCGAGAGCTAACCATAACATCTGCAGCAATCCACCCAGGAAGGCAAACCACAGCTGCCTTCAGAAATCAGCCAGAGGCCCACCACAACCTCTGCATCAATAAGCCCAAGAGGCCTCACCATATCCTCAGCCGTAACTGACCCAGGAGCCAAACCACAATTTTCCGCAGCAAAATTGCCTGGCCCAGGCAGGCTAACCAGAAACTATAAAGCAACCAGCTAGGCAGCCAAACTGCACCTTCTGCAAACAACAATCAGCCCAGGAAGCCTAGCTAGCAGCTCTGCAGAAACTGGCCTAGGAAACTTAACCAGTCTCTGCAGCAGCCATCCAGGAAGCCAAACCACATCTGCAGAAAGCAGCCCAGGAAGCTCAATCACAACTCCTGCAGCAACCAGCCAGACAGCTAATCACAACCCCTGCGAGAGCAGAGAACAGTAGGCTCAGGAGAGTCAGGACTGGGTTAGTGACTGCCAGTTTCTCTAACTGTGCCCCTACTTCCAATTCAGAAGCGGTCTAACAAAGCCAGGCACCCTCCCCAAATCAATCACATTTAAGATACTCTATTTCTAGTTAGTCCATCTCCAGCTTGCTCTCGCCAGCAATGTGGGGGCTTCCATGTTTTTCGCATACAACACGGTTAGGGTGGCTGAATGCCAGGTCTGAATAAACAGCCTCTGTTTGTTCTTATTTATGATCTTTGTTGACGTACACATAGGCCAGAGGGAAGCTGGAGAGGCAATTTAGGATTTGAACCACATGAGGTAGGGGGTCTAAGCGAGTGGGGCCTGTTGCAGAGGATGGGGAGCCTACGTGTGGCATTCTGGGGCCAGAGTCTTAATGCCTCAGTTTCAGTTTCCTCAGCAGGTTAAACAGTAGAAAGGAGACTAACATTTTATAAGGCTGTCATGAGAATAATTAGGAAAGACACGTAGAAGAGTCTTGTCCAGACATTCAGGGAAGGCTCAGGAAATAGTAAGAATGTGAGTTCTAGGGTCCAGCTGCCCAGGTTCTGACCCGACCCCCCTCAGCCATTCACTGTCTGGGGGACCTGGGGCAAGTCACTTCACTGCTCTGGGGCTTGTTTCCTTACATGCAGGATAGGGATACAGGGAGGAACGTCCCTGAAGGGCTGCTGGAAGGGTTAAATCAGACCTGGGCCACCATGTGGTAATCCTCAACTACTGTTAGCAATCAGTTACTGTCTGGCCCTGATCAGGGGAGGCATGCCAGACTTGAGGAGTTCTTAAATACAGATGAGACTTCCCCTGCTGAAACATGGGCAGCCAGCAGATTTCAGAGGAGAGCTGAGCCGAGAACTCACAGGGATGGGGTAGGGTAAGAGGGATGAGAATCATGGGGGCTAGCAAGCAGGTTATTCTAGTGGTCCTCCAGGGGTTTTAATGTGGCTTATTATGAGAAGTGTGTATGATGAGGAAACAGGAGATCAAAGGAGAAGATGGAAGAGAGAGAACACCATAAAGCAAAACAGGGTAAGGAGGCTGTCATCAGGCAGTGAAGGAAGAGGCTCTGTGGCTAGGTCACTGGTGAGAGTTGATGCTTCCGACAGAAATGGGTGGGGGAAGAAGGAGAATTAAAATCCCATGGGAACCTCTTTTCCTCTAGGGTTGCAAGAACCACACATCATCTCTGCCACCAGCAACATCTGGCACTGGGCCTGGTGAGTGTCTGGCCCTGGATCAACTTATACAGAGTAGAAGGCGAACCAGTGGAGGAATGCTCTTCTCCCTCCCACACCCATCATGATCAGACACCCACTGCTGCCCCTTGGCCAAGCCAGCCTATCTGACACTCCTCTCTTGCAACTGAGGAGATGACAGGGTCTGTCACAGAGGAGAGGACAGATCAGGGCTGGGGGAGAGGAGCTGGTGGGCAGAAGGGAGGAAAGGTGCTGAGGTTGGAGGTGAGGCAGGGGTTGAGGGCCCTGAAGAAGACCCAGCCTGGCCTCCTGCTCTGTCACCTGCCGGGAGATATGGGGGTCTGTATGTCTTCCTAAGTGCCTGCCTGTGGCAGCATCCTCAGCATAATGATGTGGCTGGTCTTCTACCCTCCCTCCTCCTCATTCTCTACTTCGTTGATTTCATAATCCTGGACCCAAAAGCAGCTTTCTTTAGGGATTGTGTTGGGGAGAGACTGGTGGCAGTATGGGTGCAGGGGGTGTGGTAGAGAAGAGGTGCAGGGGGAACTCCCAAGAAAAGGTCACCTGACACAGCTTGAACCTCCCAGAGAAGACTGTTTGGAGTTTAGACACTGGACCCAATCTTCTATTGCTCATGCTTTCTTCCGCAGCCAGCTGAGGAATTATTCCACAAGACTGAGAAGGCTACATGTCTTCTGCTGTTCGCCAGCCTGAGCCTGGGCCCTGCCACCAAGCTGTGGGCATGTGAATAGCTTAAGATCTCAGAGCCAGCCAGCAGGAGCTGGTGAAGGAATGAGGGCCACAGACACTGCTCCTTGCTGATCCTCAGCCCTGGTCAATCCTGTCACCAACAGTCTCCCTCAAAACAGGGTGTGGTTGCTGAGTTCTTCTTTGCCCAATTCCTCCATTTCAGGCCCAAGTGGGTCAGGCCTGGGTCTACAGCCCTCCCTCCCTCACAGGGTCAGATAACTCAGGGCTCCACCCTCTCTCTTCCTAAGGGGTCCACCCAGGTCCCACCCTGTGCCCCTGGAGACATGCAGGCACAGCTCCACAGCTGCCACTGGGTAAACTTGGCTGCCCTCATTCCCTGGTACTCTTACCAAAGCTGGTGGTCCACCAGAGTGGTCTTTGCACTGGACCGTCCAGAAGGTGGCCAGCAGCTCACACTCTAACCCCCCAGGGTTGGGGATGCAAAAGTTCCCTTCCTACCCTGCTGGATAGGAGTGGTGTCTGTTGCTTGGACCACGGTCCTGACGGCCTCCTCAAACTGGGGTTTCCATTAGGCAAGGCTCTCTCTGTCCCGCAGATGGGGCTCCCTCATGATGAACATCATGCCCTCACCTGTCAGGCATTGGGCTACTACCCAACATGGAACTATTTCCTGTGCCCAAAGGAGAGGCCTGAGGGGGTCTCTTCTTCCTCTTTAGGGGCTCTGTCACCACTGAGAATGCCCATGATTGGCCTCTCAGGGCTGCTCTGCTTGGTGATCTATTTTCCCAGTTGCCATCCCAACCCTAAATGCCAGGTCCCATGTAAGAGACTCATCAAGTGCCCCAGATTGGCTGCGAGCAGGCAGTACAAGGCTTGCAGTAAACCATGCATCCCAAATGAACCACAGGGAGGAAGGGAAAGAGGTGGGGGCAGGGACCTCAGGAGTATAGAGCCAAGCATATGGAAGTCAGAAAGACCCAACTCAGGAGAGGATCCCTCAGGAGGGACGTGGGGACAGAGCCACCAGGTGAGGAAAAGACACTGAGCACAATCTGAAGGTGTAGGAGCTGAGAGCTACCTGCGGATGGCACCTCCTCAGACAAGTAATTCTAGTTGTGCCTGCCCTCCTGGCTGCAGTTCTCACAGGGACACAAACCGTAATCTATGTCCCGGTAGTTATGGTCTCAACTGTGGTTCTCCCCGCCACTGTCCTGTGAGCAGTCGGTGGCTCCACAGTGGCCAGTCCCGTCTCCACCACCACATCTGGAGGAAGAAGGATGAGAGAGATTAAAGGAGAGTCCTTTCTGAAAGGTGCAAGAGGTAAAGTTGACCCACACACACTCCCAGACAGGGATTCCTAAGTCCCTACCCACGGGTAAGCTGACTCTCACATCTCTCTCAAATCCAACCCAGTTCTTGCCAACCTTCCTCCCCCTCTCTGGTCCACACCTTCTTGTAGACCAAGAAACTTCCATGTGGTATTTTAGTTAAACAATTTTCAAAGGTAGATATCATTTGGAGACTATCTGTAGAAAGCACTGTTGAAAACATAAGAGTGCCACCATTGGAGGAGAAGAATGTAATAAAAAGAACTGAGACCAAGGTGTTTTCATAGGTGAGCTCTAGCATGCTCTTAAGAAACAGATAATTCTTCCAACAAAAGTTATTCCAGAAGAGAACAATAGCTTCCCACTTGAAGTCATAAGATTTCCTTGATTCTAATGCCACATAAAGATGGTTCTTGAAATCTGTAGGATCCTTTTACTCATTGAACCAGATGTAAAACACCCTAAATAAAAGATTAAATATAATCAAATACAACAGTTTTGAACATAAAACATGCACACACACACACACACACACTCACACTCACACACAGCACATACATAAAACCTCAATAAGACAAGAAGAGACAAAGTTTGTAACAACCAGAACAGAAGAAGTGAAGCAGTCTACTTCTTTACTGCTAATGTCCAAAATATATAAAGAACTCATATGACTCAATAGCAAAAAACAAACAAGTCAATTAAACAATAGTTAGAGAATCTGAATAGACTTTTTTCCAAAGAAGACATACAATTGACAAACAAGCACATGGAAATAAGCTCAACGTCACCAATCATCAGGGAAATGCAATGAGGTATACTTCATACCTGTCAGAAACTGTATTATCAAAAAGAAAAGGGAGTGACATCAGCAACATGGCTTAGTGACCTGTTGCCTTTATCTCTCACCGTTTTGAACTACATCTAAATGGACATTCATTGACCAACAGAAGAAGCCTACAGAGCACAAGAGGATGCCTGAGAGACATATGCAGCTATACATCTGAGCGTGGACAGACTGACCCTCAGGGAAGTGGTGGAGATAAGTGAGCATTCCCTACCCTCCCCAACAGGCCTGTGCACACAAAGGATCGCTTTCCAGCCTAGCACAAGCACCCTGAAAGTGGGCGTGTGCCCAGTCGTGACTTTAAGAAGAGGCAGTGGCAGCTTTTAGTCCACTGGTAATTACTTTCCCACCAGGGAGGGGAGCTCACCATGCCCTGTGGCCCCAAGGAGTGGACCTGGCTGGGTCTACACAAGAAGCCCTGCCTACCAAGCACAGCAGCTTGTGGTCTGCAAGTGGAGTCTGTGGCAGAACTAAGCACTCCAAAGCAAGTACAATCCAGGCCTGTGTGAGCACCAATAGTACTGCTGACCACTGAAAGAGGGAGTGTGCCCCAGGGCAACTGCACAAAGAGGTAGCATGGGTTAAGTGCCCTTAACCCACTTGTGATCGCTTTCCAGGCAAGAGGGGGAGTTCACCATGTCCCTGTGGCCTCAAGGAGTAACACTAGCTCATTCCCCAGCAAGGAACCCCGCCTACCAAACACAGTCCACACAAGTGCCTGCAAGCTCTCCAGGTGGGAGCAAGCACTCGCAGTACCCACACAACTTCCAGCAGCCAGGGTGGGACCAGAAAGTCTACTCCTGCTCCCTCTACCAGGAGCAGGTGGAATCTGTGACCTGATACTACCACAAACGCCCTGACAAAAGATTAGTTCATCAAACATCATGAAAAACCACAGCAACAGTTCCGGCCAGAAGGAAAGTGACAATTCTCCAGAAACCAACCCTGAAGGCACAGAAATTTACAATCTACATGACAGAGAATTCAATATGGCTCTCATAAAGAAACTCAAAGAGATACAAGAGGACACAGAGAAACAGTTCAGTGAGCTCAGGAATAAAATGAATCTCTTCAGGCCAGAGATTGAAACTACAAAAAAAAAAAAAAATCAAGCAGAAATTCTGGATATGAAAAACATAAACAATGAAATAAAAAATAATCCAGAATCCTTAAAAAATAGGGTTGATGTGATGGAGTAAAGAATTAGTGATTTAGAGGATAAAAATATAAAAACAGTACAGGTGGAGGAGAACAT
Organism: Ceratotherium simum simum; assembly: GCF_057802395.1. Lineage (NCBI taxonomy): Eukaryota > Metazoa > Chordata > Mammalia > Perissodactyla > Rhinocerotidae > Ceratotherium > Ceratotherium simum. The sequence goes on from NC_141941.1 coordinate 11,475,532, forward strand.
AGAAATAAGATTTCAAAAAAATAAAGGAATTCTTCGAGAAATATCCAACTCAATAAGCAAATGTAACATAAGGATTATAGATATTCCAGAGGGAGAATAGAGGAGCAGAGAGATTGTTTAAAGAAGTAATAGCTGAGAACTTCCCAAACCAGGGGAAGGAACTGGATTTACAAATACACAAAGCTAATAGAATGCCTAATTATATCAATGCTAAAAGACCTTCCCCAAAGCGTATAATAGCAAAACTGGCAAAAGACAACAACCAAGAAAAAATATTAAGGGCAGCTAGACAAAAGTAAATAACATACAAACGAATGCCTATCAGGCTTTCAGTGGAATTCTTGGCAGACTCTCTACAGGCTAGGAGAGAATGGAATAATATATTCAAAATACTGAAAGATAAAAACTTTCAGCCAAAAATACTCTATCCAGCAAAATTTTATTTCAGATACAATGGAGAAATAAAAGCTTTCCCAGATAAACAAATGTTGAGGGAGTTCATTGCCACTAGACCTTCCCTGCAAGAAATAACTAAAAGCACACTCACACTGTAAACAAAAAGGCAAAGGTCTAAAAAGCTTTGAGCAAGGAGATAATTAGACAGACAAAATCAGAACACCCCAGTTCTATCAGAACAGGGAAGCAAATACTCAGTTATAACCGAAAAATAAAGGGAAAGAAAGTATAAAAAGTAGCTATAAACAATTCAACTTCATCACAAACTCACAGTATGGAAAACATAATAATTTGTAACAACAATAATTCAGAAGGGGAAGAGTCAAGGGATGGAACCTGCTTAGGTTAATGGAGGTAAGAGGAAATGAGGAAATGGACTATGTCATCTATGAGATCTTTTATACAAACCTCACGGTAACCACTAAACAAAAAATGAGAGCAGAGCCACAATTCACAAAAAGAGAGGAAACTGAGCAAAATTCCTCGGAAAACCACCAAAATGAAATGTCAATCAGAAAGCCAAAGGAAGAGAAACAATGGAAACATAGATCAACTGGAAGACAAGAAATAAAATGTCAGTATTAAGCCGTCATATATCAATAATCACACTAAACATAAATGGATTGAATTCTGCAGTCAAAAGACAGAGAAGATGGATGGATTAGAAAACAAGACCCAACAATATGCTGCCTTCAGAAAACACATCTCAGCTCTAAGGGCAAACATAGGCTCAGAGTGAAGGGATGGAAAATGATACTCCAAACTAATGGCAAACAAAAGAAAGTAGGTATTGCCATACTTATATCAGACAAAGCAGACTTCAAGTTAAAAAAAAGACAATGGGAGACAAAAGGGGGCGGTGTATAATGATAAAAGGGACGTTCCACCAAGAGGACATAAGACGTATTAATATATTTTCACCTAACACAGGGGCACCAAAGTACATAAAGCAACTATTAACAGACATAAAGGGAGAAATTAACAGCAACATAATAATAGTAGGGGACCTCAACACCCCACTTACATCAATGGACAGATCATCCAGACAGAAAGTCAACAAGGAAATAGTAGATTTAAATGTCATTTGATCAGATGGACTTGATAGATATATACAGAGCATTCCATTCCAAAACAGCAGAATACACATTCTTCTCAAGTGCACATGGATCATTCTCAAAGATAGACCATATGTTGGGAAACAAGCCTCAATAAATTTAAGAAGATTGAAATCATCCCAAGCATCTTTTCTGACCACAGTATTATGAAACCAGAAATCAACTACAAGAAAAAAAACTGGGAAAGTCAGAAATATGTGGAGACTAAACAACATGCTACTGTATAACCATTGGATCAATGAAGAAATCAAAAGAGATATTAAAAAATACCTGGAGACAAAGGAAAATGAAAATACAACATACCAGTTCCCATGGCACACAGCAAAAGTGGTCATAAGAGGGAAATTCGTAGCAATACAGACCCACCTCAACAAATAAGAAATATCTCATGTAAGTAACCTTTAGGTGCACCTAACAGAACTAGAAACAGAAGACTAAACAAAGCCCAAAGTCAGCAGAAGGAAATAAATAATAAAAATCAGAGCAGAAATACATGAAATAGGGACTAAAAAAACAGTAGAAAGGATTATGAAACTGAGAGCTGGTTCTTTGAGAAGATAAATAAAATTGACAAACTCTTGGCCAAACTCACCAAGAAAAAAGAGAGAAGTCACAAATAAATAAAATTAGAAGTGAAAGGGGAGAAATAACAACAGATTCTGCAGAAATACAAAGAAATACAAAATATAAGAGAATACTATGAAAAATTATATGCCAACAAATTGGAGAACCCGAAAGAAATGGATAAGTTCTGAGACTCAACCAACCTCCCAAAATTGAATCAAGAAGAAATAGAGAATCTGAATAGACAAATCATAAGTACAGAGATTGAAACAATAATCAAAATCCTCCCAAAAACAAGTGACCAGGACCAGATGGTTTCTCTGGGAGAATTTTACCAAACATTCAAAGATTTAATACCTATCCTTCTCAAACTATTCCAAAATATTGAAGAAGATTGAACACTTCCTAGCTCATTCTGTGAGGCCATTACCCTGACACTAAAACCAGACAAGGACAACACAAGAAGGAAAATTACAGGCCAACATTGCTAAGGAACCTAGATGCAAAAATCCTCAACAAAATATTGGCAAACCAACTATAGCAATTCATTAAAAGGATCATACACCATGATCAACTGTGATTCATTCCAGGGTGCAGGGATGGTTAAACATCTGCAAATAAATCAATCTGATATACCATATTAACAAAATAAAGAATGAGAACCACATGATCACCTCAATAGATGCAGAGAAAGTATTTGACAAGATCCAACATCCACTTAGGATAACAATTCTCAACAAAATGTGTATAGAAGGAAAGTATGTCAACATAATAAAGGCCTTGTATGACAAACTCATAGCCAACATCATACTTAATGGTGAAAAACTGAAAGCCATCCCTCTGAGAACAGGAATAAGACAAGGGTGCCCACTCTCACCACTCATATGCAACATAGTGCTGGTGGTTTTGGCCAGAGCGATTAGGCAAGAAAAAGAAATAAAAGGAATCCAAGTTGGAAAGGAAGAAGTGAAACTCTTGCTGTTTGCAGACAACAGAATCCTATATACAGAAAACCCTAAAGAATCCATCAGAGAAGTATTAGAAATAATCAATAACTACAGTAAAGTTGCAGGATACAAAGTCTCCTCACAGAAACGAGTTGCGTTTCCATACACTAACAATGAACTAGCAGAAAGTGAAACCAAGAGTACAATCCCATTTACAATCACAATAAAAAGAATAAAGTATCTAGGAATGAACTTAATCAAAGAGGTGAATGACCTATTCACTGAAAACTGTAAGACATTATTGAAAGGAATTGAAGAAGACACAAAGAAATGGAAAAATATTCCATGCTCGTGAGTTTTACGAATCAACATAGTTAAAATGTCCATACTACCTAAAGCAATCTACAGATTCAATGCAATACCAATTAGAATATCAATGACATTCTTCACGGAAATTGAATAATGGATCCTAAAATTTATATGGAACAACAAAAGACCCAGAATAGCAAAAGCAATCCTGAGAAAAATGAACAAAGCTGGAGGCATGACAATCTCTGATTTCAAAATATAGTCCAAAGCTATAGTAATCAAAACAGCATCATACTGGCACAAAAACGGAAAAACAGATCAATGCAATAGAATTGAAAGCCCAGAAATAGAAACACACATCCATGGACAGTTAATCTTTGACAAAGGATCCAAGAACATACAACGGAGAAAGCAAAGTCTCTTCAATAAAAGGTGTTGGGAAAGCTGGACAGCCACTTTCAAAAGATTGAAAGTAGACCATCTCTTGCACCATACACAAAAATTAACTCAAAATGGATTAAAGGCTTGAACATAAGACCTTATACTATAAAACTCTTAGAAGAAAATGTGACATTGATCTTAGCAGCATCTTTTCAAATACTGTGTCTGATTGGGCAAGGGAAACAAACAAAAAAGTTAACAAATGGGACTACATCAGACTAAAAACTCCTGCAAAGCAAAGGAAACCATGAACAAAACAAAAAGACAACCCACCAACTGGGAGAAAATATTTGCAAATCACTTATCCGACAAGGAGTTTATCTCCAAAATATGTAAAGAACTCATACAACTCAACAGCAAGCAAACAAACAATCAAACAACGGGCGGAGGATATGAATACGCATTTTTCCAAAGAAGATGTGCAGACAGCCCACAGACACATGAAGTAATGTTCATCATCACTAATTATTAGGGGAATGCAAATCAAAACAACAGTGAGATATTATGTTACAGCAGTCAGAATGGCCATAATTTCCAAGACAAAAAACAACAAATGTTGGAGAGGATGTGCAGAAAAGGGAACCCTCATACATTGCTGGTGAGAATGCAAACAGGTGTAGCCACTATGGAAAATAGTATGGATATTTCTCAAAAAGTTAAAAATAGAAACACCATACGATCTAGCTGTCCCACTACTGGGTATTTATCCAAAGAACTTGAAGTCAATGATCCAAAGAGATTTATGCACCCCTATGTTCACTGAAGCATTATTCGCAATAGCCAAGACGTGGAAGCAACCCAAGTGCCCAACAACTGAGGATCTGATAAAGAAGATGTGGTATATACATATACAATGTAATATTACTCAGCCATATAAAAAGACAAAATTGTCCCATTTGCAACAACATGGATGGACCTTGAGGGTATGATGTTAAGGGCAATAGCCAGACAGAGAAAGACAAATACTGCATGATTTCACTCATATGTGAAATATAAAAAATATATGGAAAAAGAGAACAGGTTAGTGGTTACCAGAGGGGAAGTGGAGTGGGTGGTGGGTAAAGGGGTAAAGGGACACATATGCACGGTGACAGACAATAATTAGACTACTTGGGGTGACCATGATGAAGTCCAATTAGAAACTGATAAACAATAATGTACACCCGAAATTACACAATGTTATAAACCATTATGATCTCAATAAAGTTACTGGAAAAAAAAATACAAGAAATAACAAGTGTTGGTTAAGACATGGAGAAAAGAGAATCCTGTGCACTGTTGGTGGGAATATTAATTGTGCAGCCACTATGGAAAACAGTGTAGAGGTTCCTCAAAAAATTAAAAATAGAACTACCATATGATCCAGCAGTTCCACTTCTGAGTATTTATCCAAAGAAAAGGAAAACACTAATTGAAAAAGATATATATACCCCCATGTTTACTGCAGCATTATTTACAATAGCCAAGATATGGAAACAACCTCAATGTCCATCGATGAATAAGTAGATAAAGAAATTTTGGTGCCTATATACACATATATGTATATATACACAATGGAATATTATTCAGCCATAAAAAAGAATGAAATTTTGCCATTGGCAACAACATGAATTGACCTCAAGGACATTATGCTAAGTGAAATAAGTCAGAGAAAGATAAATACTCTATGATCTATCTCTTAAATGTGGAATCTGAAAAAAAAAAAATCCAGCTCATAGATACAGAGAACAGATTGAAGGTAGCCAGAGATATGGAGTGAGAGGTGGAAGAAATAAGTGAAGAGGATCAAAAAATAAAAAGAAAAGAAATGCAGTTCATGTAAAACTAACATAGAAATTTTGAATCATATTCAAAATATCAACTTTTTACATATTTATACAGATTTCTCTCACTATCCAAAATTCACTTTATACCACTTTGCTTTACAAAAGACCTACAATGTATCTGTTTTGCTAAACAAAAGAAATCTGAGGAGAATTTTCACTTTTATGAAAAATGGCAAATAGAGCATTCAGCATTTCTTTTGCAGGAAGTCGTTAGAGGAACAGCGAGCCATTACAAAGGCAGTACACACCCTGAGCAGCAAGAGTGCAGCTGCCAAGTTCCTTCCCCAGGAAGTACGGCCAGTATCTCAGCATCAAGCCACCATCCTTTGCATCTGTGTCTGTGACCATCTGTGCCTTATCTCAATTTATTTTGGTAGGTTATTTTTTGAGACTGGGAACACTCAAAATATTTTCCCATATAAATTAATGGTAATTGCTTCTTTGCTTTATGCCATTTTGGCTTATGAAATGTTTCATAGGAATGTTCTATTTCCAGACAGTGGGGGAAACCTATATGCGTACACATGTTTATATATATGCTTATGTATATAACATGGGTATATTGTATATAATATATATGAAAACAGTGACATATACATATTATTTCTAAAATAGTGAAAATAAAATACCATATTCTAAATCCTTAAGATGAAACCAAATATTAACAGTCTCAGAAATTTGCATTAAAAACATTTATGCCAGGAGCTGGCCCAGTGGCGTAGCGGTTAAGTTTGTGTTCTGTGCTTTGGTGGCCCAGGGTTCACGAGTTCCAGCCCTGGGCATGGACCTACACACCACTCATCAAGCCAGGCTGTGGCGGCATCTCACATACAAAATAGAGGAAGATGGGCACAGATGTAGCTCAGGGCCAATCTTCCTCAACAACAACAACAAAAAATTTAAGCCAAAACCAAGAAAAAGAAATCAGGAAGATAAAGGCCCTTTAGTAGGTTTCATGAGAGATGTTGAAGTTATATTTTGACAATACCCAAGATATGGAAATGACCTAACTGTCCATTGATGGATGAATGAATAAAGAAGATGTAATGTATACGTAGAATGCAATACTGTCCAGCCATAAAAAAATTAAATCTTTCCATTTGCAACAAAATTATTTAACCTTGAGAAAATAATGCTAAGTGAAATCAGTCAGAAAGAGAAATATCATATGACCTCACTTATATGTTGAATCTAAACAATAACACAACAGACAAACAAAACAAAACAAAACAAAAAGCTCAAAGATACAGATAACACATTAGTGGTTGTCAGAGGGAAGGAAGTGTGCGTAGGATGAAATGGGTGAAAAAGGTCAAAAGGCACAAAATTCCAGTTATAAAATAAATGTCACTGGAATGTAATATACTTGACTATATCTTGACTATAGTTAATAACACATATTGCATATTTGAGAGTTAAGATAATAAATCTTAAAAGTCCATAGTATAAGGAAAAAGAAAAAAATTTTTTTTTTTTTTTTTTTTTTTGCAGGTGAAGTGGTCTCTGGTTTAACATACTTATTTCACCACTGAGACGTGGGCATGATTACTTTGTGAGACATCAGCAATAGAAAGAGAACAAAGCCCAATCCTTATGGATAAATCTTGATTCTTTTCTAGAAAATTAGATTTCAGTATAGTCTCCTTACTTATCCCTGAATGAATTTATCTGAACTCTCTTTTCTTTCCACCTTGCTTCTTTTTTTAAAAAATTTTTTATTTATTGCAGTAACATTGGTTTATAACACTGTATATATACACAATGGAATACTACTCAGCCATAAGAAACGATAAAAAAATTTGTTTATAGCTATGTATGGTGATAGATGTTAACTAGACTATTTGTGGTTGTCATTTTGCAGTGTATACATATATCAAATCATTATGTTATACACCTGAAACCAATATAATGTATGTTATTTATACCTTAATATAAACAAATAAATTAATTAATTTTAAAAAATGGACGAGAGTCCATTATGATGGCTACTATAATAAAAGAACATGGAAAATAAGAAGCTTTGGTGAGGATGTGGAGAAATTGGAACTCTGTGCACTGTTAGTGGGAATGTAGAATGGTAGAGCTGCTGTGGGAAAAAATACAGATTTTCTTCAAAAATTAAAAATAGAACTATTATATGATCCATTAATCCCACTTCTATGCATATACCCTCCTGAAATTGAAAGGAGGCTCTTTTTTCTTTTTTGGTTTGTTTTTGTTTATTGCAGTAACATTGGTTTATAACATTGTAAAAATTTCAGGTGTACATCATTGTACTTCTATTTCTGCATGGACTACATCATGTTCACCACCAAAATACTAATTACAACCCATCACCACACTCATGTACCGAATTATCCCTTTCACCCTCCTCCCTCCCCCCTTACCCTCTGGTAACCACCAATCCAATCTCTGTCCCTATATTTGTTTATTGTTGTTATTATCTACTACTTGAAGGAAATCATACGGTATTTGACCTTCTCCCTCTGACTTATTTCACTTTGCATTATACCCTCAATGTCCATCCATGTTGTCACAAATGGCTGGATTTGTCGTTTCTTATGGCTGAGTAGTATTCCATTGTGTATATATACCACAGCTTCTTTATCCATTTGTCCCTTGATGGGCACTTAGGTTGCTTCCAAGTCTTGGCTATCGTGAATAAGGCTGCAATGAACACAGGGGTGCATGTACCTTTGCAAATTGGTGTTTTCAAGTTCTTTGGATAAATACCCAACAGTGGAATAGCTGGATCATATGGTAGTTCTATCGTTGATTTTTTGAGGAATCACCATACTGTTTTCCATAGTGGATGCACCAGTTTGCACTCACACCAGCAGTGTATGAGAGTTCCTTTCTCTCCACATCCTCTCCAATACATGTTGTTTCCTGTCTTGTTAATTATAGCCATTCTGACGGGCGTCAGGTGATATCTCATTGTAGTTTTGATTTGCATTTCCCTGATAGTTAGTGATTTTGAACATCTTTTCATGTGTCTGTTGGCCATCTGTATATCTTCTTTGGAGAAATATCTGTTCAGGTCTTTTGCCCATTTTTTAATTGGGTTGGTAGTTTTTTTGTTGTTGAGATGCATGAGTTCTTTATATATTTTGGAGATTAAGCCCTTATCAGAAGTATGGTTTGCAAATATCTTCTCCCAATTGTTAGGTTGTCTTTTCGTTTTGTTGATGGTTTCCTTTGCTGTGCAGAAGCTTTTTAGTTTGATGTAGTCCCATTTGTTTATTTTTTCTATTGTTTCTCTTGCCCGGTCAGATGTGGTGTTTGAAAAGATGTTGCTAAGACCGATGTCAAAGAGCGTACTGCCTATGTTTTCTTCTAGAAGTTTCACAGTTTCAGGTCTTACATTCAAGTGTTTAATCCATTTGGAGTTCATTTTTGTGTATGGTGTAAGGTAAGGATCTACTTTCATTTTTTTGCATATGGCTATCCAGTTTTCCCAACACCATTTGTTGAAGAGACTTTCTTTTCCCCATTGTATGTTCTTGGCTCCTTTGTCAAAGATTAGCTGTCCATAGATGTGTGGGTTTATTTCTGGGCTTTTGATTCTATTCCATTGATCTGTGTGTCTGTTTTTGTGCCAGTACCATGCTGTTTTGGTTACTATAGCTTTGTAGTATATTTTGAAATCAGGCAGTGTGATACCCCCAGCTTTGTTCTTTCTTCTCAGGATTCCTTTAGCTATTCGGGGTCTTTTGTTGTTCCATATAAATTTTAGGATTCTTTGTTCTATTTCTGTGAAAAATGTTGTTGGAAGTTTGATAGGGATTGTATTGAATCTATAGATGGCTTTAGGAAGTATGGACATCTTAACTATGTTAATTCTTCCAATCCAAGAGCACGGAATATCTTTCCATTTCTTTGTGTCTTCTTCAATTTCTTTCAGAAATGTTTTATAGTTTTCGGTGTACAGATCTTTCACCTCTTTGGTTAAGTTTATTCCTAGGTATTTAATTCTTTTTGTTGCAATTGTAAATGGGATGGTATTCTGAATTTCTCTTTCTGCTACTTCGTTGTTAGTGTACAGAAATGCAACTGATTTTTGTATGTTGATTTTGTATCCTGCAACTTTACCATATTCGTTTATTACTTCTAAAAGTTTTCTGGTGGATTCTTTAGGGTTTTCTATATATAAAATCATGTCATCTGCAAATAGTGACAGTTTCATTCTTCCTTTCCAATTTGTATCCCTTTTATTTCTTTCTCTTGCCTGATTGCTCTGGCTAGGACTTCCAGTAATATGTTAAATAGGAGTGGTGACAGTGGGCATCCTTGTCTGGTTCCTGTTCTTAGAGGGATAGCTTTCAGATTTTCACCATTGAGGATGATATTAGCTGTGGGTTTCTCATATATGGTCTTTATTATGTTGAGGTACTTTCCTTCTATACCCATTTTATTCAGAGTTTTTATCATAAATTGATGCTGGATCTTGTCAAATGCTTTCTCTGCATCTATTGAGATGATCATGTGATTTTTATTCTTCATTTTATTAATGCGCTGTATTACATTGATTGATTTGCGAATGTTAAACCATCCCTGCATCCCTGGAATAAATCCCACTTGATCATGGTGCATAACCTTTTTAACATATTGTTGTATTCGATTTGCTAGTATTTTGTTGAGGATTTTCGCATCGATGTTCATCAGTGATATTGGCCTGTAATTTTCTTTTTTTGTGTTGTCCTTGTCTGGTTTTGGTATCAGGGTAACGTCAGCTTCGTAGAATGAGTTAGGGAGCTTCCCCCCCTCCTCAATTTTTTGGAAGAGTTTGAGAAGGATAGGTATTAAGTCTTCTTGGAATGTTTGCTAGAATTCACCAGGGAAGCCATCTGGTCCTGGACTTTTATTTTTGGGGAGGTTTTTGATTACTGTTTCAATCTCCTTACTGGTGATTGGTCTATTCAAATTCTGTACTTCTTCTTGATCCAGTTTTGGAAGGTTGTATGATTCTAAGAATTTATCCATTTCTTCCAGATTGTTGAATTGGTTGGCATATAGCTTTTCATAGTATTCTCTTATAATCTTTTGTATTTCTGAGGTGTCTGTTGTAACCTCTCCTCTTTCATTTCTGATTTTAATTATTTGTGCCTTCTCTCTTTTTTTCTTGGTGAGTCTAGCTAAAGGTTTGTCTATTTTGTTGATCTTTTCAAAGAACCAGCTCTTGGTTTTATTAATTTTTTCTATTGTTTTTTTGGTCTCTATTTCATTAATTTCTGCTCTGATTTTTATGATTTCCCTTCTTCTACTGATTTTGGGCTTTGTTTGTTCTTCTTTTTCCAGTTACTTTAGGTGCATTGTTAGATTGTTTATTTGAGATTTTTCTTGTTTGTTGAGATATGCCTGTATCACTATAAACTTCCCTCTTAGAACCGCTTTTGCTGTATCCCATAAATTCTGGCAGGTCGTATTTTCATTTTCATTTGTCTCTAGGTATTTTTTGATTTCTTCTTTGATTTCTTCATTAACCCAGTCGTTGTTCAATAGCATTTTGTTTAATCTCCATATATTTGTGGCTTTTCTGATTTTCTTCCTATAGTTGATTTCTAGTTTCATACCGTTGTGGTCAGAAAAGATGCTTGGTATTATTTCAATCTTCTTAAATTTATGGAGACTTGTTTTGTGGCCTAATATGTGATCAATCCTGGAGAATGTTCCACGTGCATTTGAAAAGAACTTGTATTCTTCGGTTTTTGGATGGAATGCTCTGTATATATCTACTAGTTCCATCTGTTCTAGTGTGTCGCTTAAGGCCAATGTTTCCTTATTGATCTTCTGTTTGGATGATCTATCCATTGGTGTAAGTGTAGTGTTAAAGTCCCCTACTATTATTGTGTTACTGTCTATTTCTGTTTTTATGTCTGTTAATAATTGCTTTATATATTTAGGTGCACCTACATTGGGTGCGTAGATATTTACAAGTGTTATATCCTCATGTTGGATTGTTCCCTTGATCATTATGTAATGCCCTTCTTTGTCTCTTTTTACAGTTTTTGTTGGAAGTTTGTTTTGTCTGATATGAGTACTGCTACCCCACCTTTCTTTTCATTGCCATTTGCGTGGAGTATCTTTTTCCATCCCTTCACTTTCAGTTTGTGAGTGTCTTTAGGTCTGAAGTGTGTCTCTTGTACGCAGCATATATATGGGTCTTGTTTCTTTATCCATTCAGCCAACCTATGCCTTTTAATTGGAGCATTTAGTCCATTGACGTTTAAAGTAGCTATTGATAAGTATGTACTTACTGCCATTTTTTAACTTTTTTTTTCTCAGTGTTTTAGTAGTCCTTCTCTGTTCCTTACTTCTTCTATACAGAATTGATGGTCACTTTAGTTTGACCTCTGTCCGAAAGCTGTGCTCTTTAACTCCCCTCCTCCCTCCTTTTATGTTTTTGATATCATATCTAACCTCTTTGTTGTGCATTTGTATCCATTACGTTCTAATCGTGGAAATAGGTAATTTTTCCTATTTGTGGCCTTCTCTTTTCCTCTTAAATCAGTCCCTTTATCATTTCTTGTAGCATTGGTTTCTTGGTGACAAACTCCTTTAATTTTTGCTTATCTGGGAAAATTTTGATCTCTCCTCCCATTTTGAATGATAACCTTGCTGGGTAGAGTATTCTTGGCTGTAAGTTTTTTCCTTTTGGCACTTTAAATATATCGTGCCATTCTCTTCTAGCCTGTAAGGTTTCTGCTGAGAAGTCAGCTGATAGCCTTATGGGGTTTCCTTTGTATGTAACTTGACATTCTCTTGTGGCTTTTAGGATTCTCTCTTTATCTTTAATTCTGGACATTTTGATTATGATGTGTCTTGGTGTGGGCCTCTTTGGGTTTATCTTGTTTGGGGCTCTCTGTGCCTCCTGTACCTGGATGTCTGTTTCCTTCCTTAGGTTAGGGAAGTTTTCATCTATTATTTCTTGAAATAGATTCTCTGTCCCCTTGTCTCGCTCTTCTCCTTCTTGGACACCTATAACACGGATGCTAGTGTGCTTGATGTTGTCCCAGATGTCCCTTAGACTGTCCTCAGTCTTTTTAATTCTTTTCTCTTTTACCTGTTCACCTTGGGAAATTTCTTCTAGTCTTTCGTCCAGCTCACAGATCCGTTCTTCTGTATCCTCTACTCTGCTTTTGAGTCCCTCTAATGAATTTTTCCTTTCCAGTATTGTATTCTTCATTTCTGATTGGTTCTTTTTTATATCTTCCATTTCTTTGTTGACATTCTCACTGAGTTCATCTATTCTTCTCCCCAGATCAGTGAGCATCCTTAACACTCTTAGTTTGAACTCTCTGTCAGGTAGGTTGCTCATTTCTGTTTCACTTAGTTCCTTTTCTGGGGTTTTGTCCTGTTCCCTTACTTGGAATGTATTCTTTTGCCTCCTCATTTTGCCTCTTTCCCTGTGCTTGTGTCTACGTATTAGGTAGGTCAGCTACGTCTCCTGCTCTTGGATAGGTGACCTTATGTAAGTGATGCCTTAGGAGGCTTCCAGTGTGCTTCCCTCAGTTCTCAATGTTCCAGGTGTGGCCCCTATGTGGGCTACGTGTGTCCTTCTATTGTGTCCTGTTAGCTCTCCCTATAGGCGCCCAGGGAGGCTGAGTTATGCTCCTGGCCGGCTGTTGTAATGCTCAGCTGATTGTAATTGTTGTGGGCCCTTCAGTCTCTTTATCAGGTGTGGGGAGCCCCAGCACAGTTGGCTGTAAGTTCTAATACCACATTTGTGTTGCAGTATTTCTTTTAAGTGAGTAGGCCCCCAGTGTGGCAGGTTGTTAGTCTCAGGGCCTTACAATTGCTGTAAACCTCTAGCCTATTAGGTCTCTTGTCATCTCTCTGAGGATTGTAGCTGGGTGGGGCTGCCCTCAGGTACAGGAGCACCCAATTGTTTCAGGCTTCGGAAGGTGGGGTAAACCTCCTATGTGGGTCTTTGAGAAGCACAAGTCTTCTGCAGCTGACAAGCCCTGGCGCCCACAGGTCCACACACACAGTCAACACAGTCCTGCCCCGTGTGAGCGCCCCGACCTCCCCAAGCGGACCCAGTCTCTCCACGGCGGGAGCCCCACACACTCCGCCACCACCCCACACTCTCCACCCGCTCCTTGTGCCCACCCTGTCCCGCTCAAGTCGGCTCAGTTGCCAGGCTGCAGAGAATCTAGTCACCAATCTATGCAGGCCCACACTTTGCCTGAGGGCTTGTTCTTTGGTGGGGCCAGTCTCTAGGGTGGGCTGCCTGCCCTGGCTGAGCTGGATTAAATCGGTGCTCTAGCGGGTGGAGCAGACCCTGGGCTAGCAGGCCCCCAGGAGAACTCCAATGGCATCCATGTCAGCATGCCCACACCAGGCCACAACAATGGCCGCCGCCAATGTCCCAGTCCCTGGAGAGGTCTCACCCCTCACTGAGATGCACTTAGGGCCTATTAGGTGAGTCTCTTGTCACCAAAGCACTGTGCACCTTTCTTTCTGGTGATTTTAGGATGCTTTCTGGAACGGGTGAGTTTGTGCGTGGGCCCTTTAAGAGCCAGTTTTTCTTTGTGAACCGGGTTTTCTGGGGGTGCTACCCAATGCTTTATTAGCAGACAAAGTCAGATATTATGCCACTGGTCTCGATTGTGCTGGGTCCACAAAATGCCCACAGTGGGGGCGCTCCCCGGCTCAGGACCCCACGCCTCCAGGGAGGCTGCGTACCTGTGGGCTGCTCCCGGGCGGCCGTGAGGCGCTGCGGCTTGTAAAGGCGGCGTTTTTCCTCTCCGGAAGGGAGTCTCTGCCTCTTCTTCCCCAGTTAGGATTGTCCGTTGTTGCAGGAGTTCCTCTTATCCAGTTTTCAGTTCTGTCTCAGGGGTAATTTTTCCACTAGTAGTTGTAAATTGGCTGTGTCCACGGGAGGAGGTGAGTTCAGAGTCTGCCTACGTCACCATCTTGACTCCGTCCCCCGAAAGGAGGCTCTTAAACAAACGTTTGTAAGCCCAGAGTCATAGCAGCATTACTTGCAAGTTAATAGGTGGAAGCAACTGAAGTGTTCATTGTCAGATGAATGGATAAACAAAATGTGGCGTATACATATGACGGAATATTATCCTTAAAAAGGAAGGAAATTCTGACATATGCTATAATATGGAATAAACTTGAGGGCATTATGTTAAATGAAATAAACCAGTCACAAAAACCAAATACTGTGTAATTCCACTTAAATGAGGTACTTAGAATAGTCAAAATTGTAGAGAGAGAAAGTTGAATGGTGATTGCCAGGGGATGAAGGGAAGAGGAAATTTGGAGTTGTTGTTTAATGGGTATAGTTTTAGTTTTGCAAAATGAAAAGAATTCTGGACATGGAAGCTGGTGACAGTTTCACAACAATATGAATGTACTTAATGCCACTAAACAGTACACTTAAATATGGTTACGTCATACGTATTTTACCACAAGAAAAAAAATTAGAAAACAAAATGAAGCAGTAATAGAGTTTCCCAGACAAAGAAAATCTGAAGCAGTTTATCATCACTAGACCTGACTTTTAGGAAATGTTTAAGGGAGTTCTTGAAATTGAAATGATGGGCCGGCCTGGTGGCGCAAGTGGTTAAGTGCACGCACTCCGCTGCGGCAGCCCGGATCCGGGGTGTGCACCATCGCACCATTTGTTAAGCCATGCTCTGGCGGCGTCCCATATAAAGTAGAGGAAGATGGGCACCGATGTTAGCTAGGGCCAGTCTTCCTCAAGAAAAAAGGGGAGGATTGGCATCAGATGTTAACTCAGGGCTCGTCCTCCTCACACACACACAAAAAAGACAGAAATTGAAACAAAAACACACTAAGCAGCAATGCAAAAGCATTCTAAAGTTTAAACTTCCAAGGCAAATATATGGAAATATACAGATTAGTGTGACATTGTAAAGATCCTGGGTAAATTACTTTTACCCTAATAGAAAAGTAAATAAATAAAAAAAATTTAATTTATATGAAATATAAAAAGTAGCAAACTCTGTCTACAAGAACACAAAGTACGGTAAGAAAAAAGAGGAGTATTTCTGTATGCAACTGAAATTATGTTATCAACTTAAAATAGACGTTAATAACTGCAAGATATTTTATGTTAGCCTTGAGGTAAACACAAAGAAAAACCCAATAATAGATACTGAAACATAAAGAGAAAAAAAATCCAAAATGCATCATATAAAATATCACCAAATAACAAAGGAAGAGAGGGACAAAACAACTGCAAGACAAACAGAAAGCAATAAACAAAATGGCACTAGAAATCCTCAATTATCAATAATCACCTTAAGTGTAAATTAATTAAGCTCACCGATCAAAAGGCACAGAGTGGCTAAATAGATAAAAAAGAAATCCAGTGATATGCTGTCTACAAGAGACTCACTTTAGAATTAGTGAGTCTATTCTATTAGTTTAGAATCTATTAGAATAGATACGCTTTCAGACAGGCTGAAAATTAAGAATAGAAAAAGATATTTCATGAAAATTGTAACCAAAAGAAGGCAAAGGTAGCTATATTTATGTCAGACAAAATAGACTTTAAGTTTACAACCATCTCTAGAGAAAAAGAAAAGTTCATTCATAAAATGGAAAATGGGTTAATTAAACAGGAAGATATAACATTTTGTTAATTAAACAGGAAGATATAACATATCTAAAGATGTACATACCTACATCACAGAATCTAAATATATAAAGCAAAGATTGACAGATCAGTAGACAGAAATTGACAACAATACAATAATAGTAGAGGACTTCAACATCCCACTTAAAATAATGCTTGAAACATCCAAACTGAAAATCAATATGGAAACAGCTGTCTTGAACAATATTATAGACCAAATGGACCTAACCGATATATACAGAACATCCCACCCAACAGCAGAACACACGTACTTCTCAAGCTCACATAGAACATTCTCTAGGATAGATCACATTAGGTCACAAAATAAGTCTTAACAAATTTAAGCAGACTGAAATAATTCTAAGTATCTTTTATGACCACAGTGGAATGAAACTAGAAATATATACAACAGGAAAACAGGAAAATTCACTAATATATGGAAATTATAAAGCACACTCTTGAACAACCAAACAGGAATCAAAAGGGAATTTAAAAAGTATCCCAAGACAAATGAAAATAAAAACACAACATATCCAAACCTTGGGATGTAGCAAAAACAGTAATAAGAGGGAATTTTGTAGTGACAAATACCTGCATTAAAAAAGAATTAGTATCTCAAATAAACCACCTATCTTTACAACTCAAGGAATTAAGAAAACAAGTGTAAAGTTAGCCTGAAATTGGCAGAAGGAAGAAAATAATAAATATTAGAGCAGAAATAAATGAAATACAAAAAAAAAAAGGAACACAAAACAATCCACAAAACTATCAGTTGCTTTTTTTTTTAAATAAACAAAATTGATAAATCCTCGGCTAGAAGAAGAAAGAGAGAAAGCTCAAATAAAATCAGAAATAAAAGAGGAGACACTACAAGTGATGCCTCAGAAATATAAATAACTATAAAAGACTACTATATGAACAAGTCTACACCAACAAACTAGATATCTAGCAGAAATGGGAAAATTCCTAGAAACATTATAGGCAAATATGGAACACTATAACTACTGTTTCGTGGTGTGCAAATCATATTTAATTCTAGTATAGAAGTTAAAGTCAAAAGTGTTAAGAATAGCTATAAAATATGTTAATGGACATGCAACATAAAAAGCGACAACTTGTGACATTAATAACATAAAGCATGTGTGAGGGAGGAGTAAAAGAGTAGAGTTTTTGTATGCTAGTTGTCATTAGTTTAAAATAGTTAATTATAACTATAAGACATTTTACATAAGCCCCATGGTAATCACAAAAAATACCTATGGAAGATAAACAAAAGAAAGTGAGAAAGGAATCAAAGTGTGTCATTACAAAAATCAATGAAACACAAAGGAAGGCAGTAAGAGAGGAGAATAGAAAAAAGAAGCTACAAGACAGAAAACAACAAGATGGCAGTAATAAGTCCTTATATACCAGTAATTACTTTAAATGCTAATGAAATAAGCTTCTCAGTCAAAAGACATAGGTTAGGTTAATGGTTAGAAAACAGGATCCAACAATATGCTGTGTGTAAGCAATTCACTTTAGATCTAAGGACACACATAGGCTGAAAGTGAAGGGATGGAAAAAGATACGTCATGCAAATAATAACCAAAGAGAGTAGCAGTGGCTGTACTTACATCGACAAAATTGAATTTAAGTCAAGAACTTTCCAAACACTAAGAAGGCCACTATATAGTGATAGAATTGCACAACCTGGAAGAAATAGATAAATTCTTAGAAAAATACAACCTACCATGACTGAGTCATGAAGAAACAGGAAATCTGAACAGACCAATAATGAGAAAGGAGATCAAATCAGTAATGGTAAACCTCCCAGCAAAAAACCACCCAGCACCAGACGAGCTCACTGGAGAATTCTACCAAATATTTAAAGAATTAATGTCAATCCTTTTCAAACACTCCCAAATACTTGAAGAGGGGAGAACACTTCCAAACTTGTTTATGAGGCTAGGATTACTTTGATACCAAGGTCAGAAAAAGACACTACAAGAAAAGGAAACTATGAGCCAATATCTCTGATGAATATAGATTAAAAAGCGTTGAACAAATACATGAAAACTTATTGAAAAGCACAGTAAAAGGATACACACTATGAATAAGTGGGATTTATTCCTGGGATGTAGTGATGGTTCACATATGGAAATCAAGGAACTAAGATGTGACACAGCACATTAATGGAGGGAAGAATAAAAACCCATGATCATCTCACTTGGTATAGAAAAAGCATTTTACATAACAAAAACTCTCAACAAATAGGTATAGGAGGAACTTATCTGAACACAATAAAGGCCATATATTGAAAGGCAACAGGTAAAATCATAATCAGTGGTAAAAACTGAAAGCTTTTCCTGTAAGATCACTGGATGATCAAAAATGCCCACTTTCCCCACTTTTGTTCAACATATTACTGGAAATCCTATCCTGAGCAATCAGACAGAAAAACAAATACAAGTCACCCAAACTGGAAAGAAACAAGTAAAATTATCTCTGCTCACAGATGACGTGATCTTATATATATAAAAGACTCTAAAGACTCCACAAACACTGTCAGAATAAACAAATTCTGGCAAGTTGCATGGTTCAAGATCAACAGGCAAAACAGCTGTGTTTCTACACACAAACAATAAATTATCTGAAAAGGAAATGAAGAAAACAATCCATTCACAATAGCATGAAAATATACTAAAATACTCAGAAATAAAATTAACTAAGGTGGCAGAAGATAGTACACTGAAAACTACAAAACTCACTGAAATAAAGAAGATACAAATAAATAGAAAGACATGCAGCATTAGTGATTTGGAAGACTCAATACTGTTTAAATATCCATGTAACCCAAAGTGATCTTCAAATTCAATGCAATCCCTAGCAAAATCCAAATGATATTTTTCATATAATTAAAAAAAAATCCTAAAATTCATTGGAACCACCAAGGACCCCAAATAGCCAAAACAATCTTGAGAAAGAAGAACCTAACTGGAGGCTTCACACTTCTTGGGTCAAAACATATTACAGATCTACAATAATTAAAGCAGTATGGTATGAACATCAAGACCAGTGGAACAGACTGGAGACCACTGAAATTAACCCACACTTACAAACAAATGATCTGGAACAAGGGTGCCAACAGCAGTCAATGAGAAAAGGATGGTCTCTTCAACAAATGATGTTGGGAAAACTGATATCCCTGTGCTTAAGAATGAAACTGGACTCTTATCTTACACCATACACAAAAATCCACACAAAATAGGTTAAATACTTAAACATAACTGTTGAAACTGTCAAATTGCTAGAAGAAAATATAGAGTAAAAGCTTCTGGACACTGGCCTTCAATCATTTCTCAGATATGACACCAAATGCACAGGCAACAAAAACAAAAATAAACAAGCGGGACTACATCCAACTAAAAAACTTCTGTACAGCAAAGAAAGCAATTAACAAAATGAAAAGGCCACCTACAACATGAGAAAAATATTTGTAAACCAAATATCTGATAAGGGTTAATACCTAAAATGTATAAGGAATTCCTACCACTCAGGATAAATTAATTAATTAATTATAAAGTGGGCAAAAGGCTTAAACAGACATTCTCCAAAACAGATATACAAATGCCCTATAGGTACATGAAAAGATTCTCAACATCACTAATTATCAGGGAAATGTAAATCAAAACTACAACGAGATATCACCTCACACCTGTGAGGATGGCCATTACCAAAAAACCAAAAAGCAAAAGACATAAAATGACAAGTGTTGGCAAGGATGTGGAGAAATTGAAACTTGTATACAGTTTTGTTGGAAATTGAAGTGTTCTGTACCTAGAAAACAGTATGAAGAGTCTTCAAAAAATTGAAAATGGAACTACCATATGATCCAGAACTCTCACCTGTATTTATCCAAAAGAATTGAAAAAAAGATCTTGAAGAGAGATTTCTACTACAGTGTTCATTGCAGCACTATTCACATAGCCAAGAGATGGAAACAACATAAATATCCATCAAGGTATAAATGAATAAGGAAAATGTGGTATATACATATGTCTTAGCTCAGGCTGCCATCACAAAAGACCATTGACCATGTGGTTTCAACAATAGAAATGTATTTCTCATAGTTCTGGAAGCTAGAAGTCCAAGATCAAGGTTGGTTTATGGTGAGAATTGTCTTCCTAGCTTCCTTTTGCTGTGTCCTCACATGTGGAGAAGAAAGAGAAAGAGCAACGTGTATGTCTCTTCTTATAAAGGCATTAATCCCGCCGTAAGGGCACCACCATAGCAATATACAATGGGATATAGTAAAGCCTTCAAAAAGAAGGAAATCCTGCTATTTATGACAACACGGAAGAAACTGGAGGACATTATGCTAAGTAAAATAAGCCAGATTCAGACAAATTCTTCATGAGTACACCTACATGAAGAATCCAGAGTAGTCAAGCCCACTGAAGCAGATATAAGATGGTGGTTGCCAGGGGCTAGGTAGAATGTGGAGGGAGAAATGGGGAGTTGCTGTTTAATGTATATACAGTTTCAGTCACTGATGATGAAAAAGTTCTAGAGATCAGCTGTACAACAATGTATATATATTTAACAATCATGACCTGTGCTGTTAAAAATTTGTTGAGGATAGATTTCATGTTGTTTTTTTACCACAATACAATAACATAAACCCTACTTTCATATTATCTATTACATTTATATTAAATACACTACAGTACGCATTTTACAGATGAGGAAACTAAAGCAGAGAGAAGGTGTCTTGTTCAAGCTCACAAACCGAATAAGTTAATAAGCGGCAGAACCAGTGTTTGAACCTAGGCCTACCACATCTTCTGTGCTGTATTAATAGCATAGACTCTGATGTCAAATATCTCTGACGGTTACTCATCTGTGTGACCATAGGCAAGAAGCTAAGTCTCTTAGTGCCTGTTTGTCTGTAAAATGGGGAAAAAAGGGAAAAAAAAATTCTACCTTCTAGAAAATAAAATGCTACACACGCTTCATCAAATTAAGTGAGTCAAAACGCTCAAAACGGTAGCTGGCACTGAGTAAGTACTCAGTTGACATTAGAAGTATTAATTGTTTTGCTCCTGTCCAGCTTAACAGGATATTGAGGTTTCTGACTGTGAAAAGGCCTAGTAGATAATAGGTACTTCATCAATAAAATTCTGTTTGAGGGGTGTAGATACCTACTTATTTATTCATTCATTCTGAGGTATGCAGTGAGGGCCTGCTGTATGCTCACAGTTTAGGGCCCAAGAATAAAGCAGTGTGGAAATTAGGCAAAGCTCTTGCTCTCAGACTGATGCTGGCCCTGATATCAGTGCCCATATATTAAACCCAACATATATGGTGTTAAAGCCAAAAGCACTCATCCTCTTTCTCTGCTTCTCTAAGTTACATTCGTATGTAACTATTGGTCTTTTTTGTATCCCTGAACTTCACAAGGCAGATAGAGGTTACTAATTGTTAAAAGCCCAGGTGGCCTCAAGCTGGGCTCACACTGATGTTGTGGCTAATTACCAGTTCTTGAGGTTTGTTTCAGGGAAACTGATATCAAGAAGCTAAAGCTTCTCAGACCTCAATTCCTCGGCATCCTGATGTCAGAATCCACCATCCCCCATGGAGACAGAGACAGTTGAAGGACACCCAGCTGCAATTCTCTTATCTTGCCCTCCTCCTCTCTCCAAGCAGCCTCACAGGGCCAAGTGCAGGTTGGCGGGAATGTGCTGACCAGCAAGGCCACAGGCTCCCCCTCCCTAGAAGCAGCCACATTCCTCACAACCTTTAAAACCCCTTGCCTCCCAACTTTCAGGGAGACAGGACAAATTTGAGAGCTCTCATCTCCTGGCTGTAATAAAAACTCTTTCATTGCCATAAGCCTGGTGTTCCAGTTTTTATTTGGCCCCTCTTGTGTGGTGGGTAAAAAACCTGGGTATGTGTCAGGTAAGAAGACCATGACTATTAGTGGACCAAATAGACCAGGTCGTTATGTCTCCTAAAGGAAGTAATAATTGAGCTGAAACCCGAATGAGAAGAAGATGCTGGCCAAGACTAAATTTGGGGTAAAGGCTTTCTAGGCAGAAGGAATAATAAGTACAAAGGCTGGGGGGTGGAATGAGTTTGCTGTGCCCTAAGAACAGAGAGGAATACAGAAAAGGACAGGAGATTGGTTTCAGTTGAGATTGGAAAACAGACTATTTAGGGCCAGTATAAAGCTCTGTGGAGTAGCAGGGAACTCTCATTGACATTTCTTATTCCTTGCCACTCAACCCCGATTTCCAGTTAAGATACAGACCAGGCTTGTTCTGAATCTCTGGTATATGTGGATTGTGTTCTTTGGCTTCTTCATCATCCTGGTCTTTGGCAACACCTTTCTGGCTTACCTATCTGACTACAGGTCCGTGGGATGTTCAGGAAGTGGAATGAGCTGGGGGCAAACGAGGAGTGGAATTTGAAGGAGATTCTGCCAGTAATCCTGTTCTTACACTGTTGGGCAATGGGGATCTGAGGCAGAGAACAAGTGTCCAGGGAGGTTCCCCAACACTGGCCTCCAGTGGTGGAAGATGAGGACTGACTGATTGCCAAGTGCAGGTCAAGAAGTACCACCTTTTGCCTACAACCCTTCAGTACACTCCCCATCCCTCGCCAGCCACTGTGTCCACTCCTCAGAGAGTCTAATAAAGAGACTGCAAGTCAAGCTGGCTAGTGCTGGTTTTGGTAGTTGGCAGACAGAAGGTACCACATCCTTAAAACAGTCATTGTGACCTTTTTCAGTACTTCTTGTTTGGTGAAGAGCTGTGGAGATCCAGAGCTAAGACTAGTAGGGTAAATCTTGGCTTCTTTCTTACTGAGAAAAGATGTTCTCTCTCTCTCTCTGCCTTCTCTGTCTCTCTGAGTTTCAACATTTCTGCCTCTGTCCTGGCCTGAGTCTACGGAACCTTTCTACCTCGTTTCCTCCAAATTTAGGTGGTCTCTAACTCAGAGTATATATATATTTCTCTTTTTTCTGGCCTGTCTGTCTCAATTCAATATTAATTGAGCATCTCTTATGTGCAAGGCCTACTGAACAAGAGATACATATTCCCTGTAGCAGACATACAGTTCCCTGCCTATAACCCTGGGACCTTACTGCTCCAGTGGGCACTGGCCAACTTCCTACTGACAGAGGTTAAATATCTACTGTAATACTCCTTTTAAGCTCTGGAAGGCCTTCTGCCTGTGCTCCTGTTAGGTTAGAAGTTCCAGGAATTAACCCTCCTGAAAGCAACAGTCAATCAATGACTGACGAGAGCTGATACATAAATATCCCTGCCCCCTCGCCCCTCAGGTGCGACAACTCAAGGTGTATGGTCCCCAAGAACTCCCCAGTGGGATTACATCCCTGTTGCCCATAGTGTTACATGGAGTGATAACGTTCAAAGGCTGCCTCTTCTTCTTTGTCTCACTTCCTCACTGCCCTACAGGTGCTTTCTGGAATCACTTCCTACATAAACTACTCGACTTGAACTTTTGTCTCAAAGTCAGCTTCTGGGGGATGAAAGTAAGATAGTCTCTGTCCTCAGGTAGGTAATAGGGTGGTGGGTAAGAACCAGGATAAGCAAGCATATAAACTGACAAAAGAGATAAGTTCTACCAGAGGCCAGCACAGCTGGGATATTGTATAGTGGTACAAAGTGGCTGGAGACGAGGCACCAAGGTGGGCAGGAGCCAGATGCCTAGACTCCCTGTCTAGGGCCACAATTAGGAGTTTATATTTTATACACTACACAGAGTTGACCAGAGCTTGCTGAAAACCCTGGTTAGCAAAATCTATCCCAGACAATTATAAAGTGTCTAAAGGGGATTGCTACAGTTTTTCTACTGTATTAACCAAGAAATAAAATATCTTACCATATTCATGGCAGATATTACAGATAAGACATAGCAGGACAGAAAAAAATGACAATAGTCAAAACTATGAACTTTAAGATGTATTGAGTAACATTGAGTCAAGGATCCAACCCTCTTTATAAAATGTGGGCCTGAAAATTTGACCTTGAAATTTGGGCAAACCCAGTTGTTCTTTCAGCCAATATTTATTGTCTACTGGGTGTCAGAAATTGTTAGAGACAATGGAGAGACCTCAGGGAACAAAAGATTTTTAAACTCCTGCCTTCATGGGATTTATATTCTATCAAAGGAGGACAGACAATGAACAACACAATAAATTAGTTATATGCATGTTAGGTGATAAAGGTGGATTAAATTAGTAGTAAAAATAGGAAAGGGGATCAGTAGCCAAGGGAGGTGGGTGGGTGTGAGAAACTTTAATTTTACCAAGCTTAGGCCTTGGTGAAAAGATTTTTTTTTTTTTTTTTTTAGCAAACCTTGAAAATTTGAACGATACTGATATCCAGGGAAAGAGCATTTCTGGCAGAGGGATCAACCGGGACAAGTTCCTGTGCCTGAGATGTTTCAGGGGTAGCCGGATGATAAACCAGCACTCTGCACAAGATGTCCTTACAATTAGACAATCAGTGTGCCACAGGGCCTGCCTGTCTCTCCCTGCACCTGCCCTGAGCTCCCAGCCAGATCTCCCAAGTTGTCATGCCATGTACTTCCTCCAGACCTCTAAGTAATAAACTTTCTTATTTCAATTCCCTTGTGGTTTTCTCTTGAACATGGTTCACAATCCAACACTCTGGGACTGTACTTAACAAATGATAATTTAAGAAAGTCACAACAAATACTTAAGAATATTTTTTAAACATCTTACTAAAACTTAAAGTATGATATATGGCTTTAAAATGTTAAATATAAAGCTTAAGAGGCTATTCCTTAAGCAAATCTGAGAATAAAAGCTATGCCAAGACCATATTCTCAACATGAGTTAATAAGAAATGTGCATCAGGGCCGGCCCCGTGGCTTAGCCGTTAAGTGCGTGCGCTCTGATGCTGGCGGTCCGGGTTCGGATCCCGGGCGTGCACAGACCCAGCGCTTCTCCCGCCATGCTGAGGCCAAGTCCCACATACAGCAACTAGAAGGATGTGCAACTATGACATACAACTATCTACTGGGGCTTTGGAGGAAAAAATAAATAAATAAGAAATGTGCATCAGTTTTGTGATTTTAAAAAATGCAATCAGACTTCCCTTTAAAATTACAATGCAATGAAACAGTGCGATCTTCATTAACAATGAAGAATCCAAAAGGAACTTAAGAAAAGAACTTCATGTAAAATAGCATTTTAAAGAATAAAAACCTAGGAATTAACAAACGAGTTGAAAGACTTGCACAATGAAAACTACAAAACACTGTTGAAATAAATAAAAAACATAAATAAATGAAGATATCCTCAGTTCATGAACAGGAAGAACTAATAGTTATGATGTCAATACTACCCAAAGCAACCCACAGATCCAACGCAGTCTGTACCAAAATCCCAACGAAGTTTTTTGTAGAAACTGAAAAAGTCATATGGAATCTCAACGGACGCCAAATAGCTGAAACAAACAGCAAAGTTGAAGGACTTACAACTCCTGATTTCAAATTTTTCTGCAAAGTTACAGTCATCAAACAATGCGGTACTGAGCTAGAGGCAGACATACAGACCAATGAAATAGAAGAGAAAACTCAAAAATAAACCCTGCCATGTATGGTCAAATGATTTTTGACAAGGGTCCCAAGACCATTCACGGGGAAAGGACAGTTTTTTCAACAGACGGTGTTGGGAAAACTGAATATCTACATGAAAAATAATGAAGTCAGACCGTTATCTATACCATCAACAAAATTAACTCAAAATGAATCAAGGCCTAAATGTAAGAGCCAAAACTATAAAACTCAGAAGAAAACATAGGGAAAAAAGATTGATGATATTGACTTTGACAATGATTTGTTCATTTGACACCGAAGTCACAGGCAACAAAATAAAAAATGGACAAACTGGACTTCAATACTATTTAAAAGTTTTCTGCTTCCTAGAACACTAACAACAGAGTAAAAAGACAACCCTTTTTCACAATAAGCTAGAGTTTTCAAAGCTTTACTTTTGAGTAAAAACCCTTATTAAAAGGAAAACCTAATTTTTAAAAAGGCCATCCATAAAATGGGAGAAAATATTTGCAAATCACATACGTGATACAAGATTAATATCCAGAACACATAGAGAATGCCTAAAATTCAACAACAGGGCAAAAATAAACCACCTAATTTGAAAATAAGCAAAGGACTGAGAATAGATATTTCTCTGAAGAAGACAGAGAAATGGCTTGTAAGTACATGAAAAGGTGTTCAATATCACTAAACATTAGGGAAAACAAATCAAAACTACAATGGTGTACACCATAACCCATTAGAATGGCTGAAAATAACAGAAAGTAATTGTTGATGAGGAGAAATTCAACCACTTGTGCACTGTTATATGTAAAATGGTGCAGCTCCTAAGATAAACAGCATCGTAGCTCCTCAAAAAAATTAAAAATAATCCCACTTCTGGGGATATACTCGGTTAAAATTGGCTTTGACAGAACCATTTAAAAATGGAGTCAGAGCTGCCTTTCCAGGGAAACTGCCTTGCTGTCTTGAACCTTGGGATAGGCCAAATCTCTGGATTAGGTCAAAGTGGCAATTGTTTGAGAAGTCAGCAGGAAAACAGACATCCTGATCATGAAAACTGATGACTGTGGACTTTCTGAAGATAGAATCCATAGTCCCTCAATGATTAGCCAATACTAGATTCTGCCTCCAACTCCAATTAAAATTCTTTGTAACACAACCTGCCTTCTTTGCTTTTAAAAGCCCCAGATTTTACCCCCTACCAGGACATTAGTTGGGTTTCTACTTGAATCTTTGCTCCTGAACTGCAATTCTTTGATCCCAAATAAACACTTTGCCTCATAAACTGGTTTCTGTTTTTGAAGGCTAACATCCAAAAGAATTGAGAGCAAGGACATAAAGAGATGAATGTATACCCACGTTCACAGCAGTATTTTTCACAATAGCCAAAAGCTGGAAGTAACCCAAGAGTCCACTGACAGATAAATGGATATACATAATGTGATATATACATATGGTGGAATATTATTCAGCCTTTAAAAGGAAGGAAATTCTGACACATACTGCAATATGGATAAACCTCGAAAACATTATGCTAAGTGAAATAAATGAGTCTCAAAAGACCAATTACTGTGTTTCACTCATATGAGTTTCTTAAGAGTAGCCAAAATCATTAAGACAGAAAGTGTAATGGTGGTTGCCAGGGGGTGGGAGGAGAGAATTGGAAGCTATTGTTTAATAGGTGTAGAGTTTCAGATCTGCATGATGAAACAGTTCTGCAGCTGGATGGTGGTGACTGTTGCACAACAATGTGAATGTATTTAATGCCACTGAAGTAAACAATTTAAAATGGTTAAAATTACATTTACATTACACATATATATTACCACAAATAAAAATAAATTAGAAATTTTAAAAATATGTAACCTCAGAAATCTGAATATATCAGCTCAAAATTACAAGTTATGAAATGTGGTAGGAATTATACAATACGTGAGGAGTTCTTTCCAAGAAATGTGGTTGCTTAATTGCAATAATTCTGGGCCTTATATTTTTCTTAAAATTTTAAAATATTTTTCAATGTTTTACAAAAGGAATTCTGATTTGCTTCCTTATGGATGTCTGTAATGTTGCCTTACAAAATAGGAAGAACATTTTATCTCCTTAAACTCTAAATTGCACTCTCATTCTTCCAAGAATTGATGGAATAAAATGCCAAAATAACAAAAAAGGAAACACTAGATATATAAGGAAAGAAAAAAAGGACGAGGAAGAGGGAGTAGGGGATGAGAAGGAAAGAAAAATGTGACAAAAGGAGTGAAGGAAGGAGAGACGGAAGGAAAGAGGAAGAGAAGGAAAGAAAAGAAGGTAGAAAAGAAGGAAGGGAGGGAGGGAATATCTGAGGTGGGAGGGAGAGAAGATAGAAGGAAAGAAGAGAGGAAACCAATTTTTAGTCCATATGGAAGAACCTTTCATATTCCAGTTTTGGCTTTGAATAAAGTAGAAAAAATCCTTCCCGGACATAGTCACTCACAACACCATGAATTGGGGCTGGAATTTAAAACATCTATTATGTGCTTGGCCCACAGCACACAAAAATTAAGACTTGTAAAGTTCAAAGGATTTTTAAGTTCACAATGTAAATCCACAAAATGAAAAAACAAGTTCAATCAAATAGAGATAAATTATAGAAGTGACTTTTAAAGTCTAATCTAGTAGATTAATCAACGCATATAAATACTTATACAGCTAGATCAATAAATGCTTTAAAATATGACCAATGAAAAAAATTAGAGAAAACAATGAGATTTTATATGACACCAAATATATCTTCTGGAAAAAATGTAACAGAAATTAGAAACAAAAAAGATGGATGAAATAATAAACTAGGCAGAGCAGAAGTAAAAAACAAATAATAGGAGAAATACTTAAATAGGTGACACAGATTGAGGACTAGAGACAAAGAGCTAAAAATGTGAAAGCCTAAAAGTCATTGAAGATTGAGAGAGCAAAATATAGCTAATCAGATTATCATGAAAAACCATTATGTTGTAAAAACAATATTCAAAACGATAATTACTGAGAATGTCGAGACTTGAAAAAAAGTTTATTTTCAAATGCAAGAATGCCAATGAATCCTAAGCAAGATAATAAGAATACACACCTGTGTACATCATAGAGGAACTGCTAAGCTTCAGAGACAAAGAATTCTTAAATGCTGCAACAGTAAAAGATGAATTCACCAGGATGATATAAAAAATCTCAGTCAGTAGAAAAATAATAACAATCCCTCAGAAATTAAAAAGCAATACTGACAACTTCAAGGAGAAAAGAAGAACCAGGATAATAGATTACAACATATATGTCTCAGTAGCAAACAAACCAAGTCGACAACTATCAGTAAAAATATAAATGATTTGAATTAATGAGCATTATGTGCAAACTAACAACTAGTAGTTGGATTATACACGTTTGTTTTTAAAACACAAATGGAATATTTAGATAAACTATCCACATATCAGTTCATCATACAAGTTCAGCGAATTCTTTAAAGCATCAGTACCTTTTTATTGCAATATAATGGACACAATATCATATTAGTTTCTGGTGTACATCATAGTGATTCAATATTTATATACATTACAAATTTACAGATCACAATGGCTGAACACAGTACATCTAAGTTAGAAATGACAAAAATATACATTTAAAAACCTATACAGTAGATATTTAAAAAACACAGTACAAGACAGTTAATTCTTTTCAATGAATTAATTTCTAAATAGATTTTCCTTCCCCAAATTATGAAAATTCCAATTTTAAAGAATCCCAAGACTAAAAAGTATTACTGTGAAATATGAGTTGTTTTCCTTCATCCCTTGACAAATATGAATAAGTGATGTTAAACACACATTAATGCCAAGAAAACTTCTTAAGACCCTAGAGCATCTACATTTGACATTTTAATTTAAAAATTACTTATTTTACCATTTATATTCCATTCTTTAATTATTATTATTATTATTTTTTTTTTATGATGAGGAAGACTAGCCCTGAGCTAACATCTATGCCCATCTTCCTCTGTTTTGTGTATGGGACACTGCCACAGGGTGGCTTGATGAGCGGTGTGTAAGTCCATGCCTGAGATCCAAACCCATGAACCCTGGGCTGCCCGCTGAAGCCCAGAGCAGATAAACTTAACCACTATGCCACTGGGCTGGCCCATCCATTCTTTCATTTTTATTAAGTAAATTCACTTAATAAATATTTTCACTCTTTATACATGAAGTACAATGTCAACACAGGCATTACATACATTTCATATCTGAGAGAAAATCTCAGATCTGTTTTCCCTGAAGTGCAATTCTGAATAAAAGCCTCACTTATTAGATTTTAATTTTTGCCTCTGAAGCTGCTCTTTTCAGTTAACATTCTGTAATTTATATATTTTTTATCCTTTTCTGGGCCATGAATAAAACAGTAGAACCAATAACTTGGGAGAAGCTGAGTCTTTTAATTCCCTCATCTTTCATCAGTACCATTACTAATGTTTACTAAAGTTTACTCCTTAGAATCAATAAAATGAGAAGAAGTGGCTCTCTACTTTCTCCTGGAAGCTAACAACTGAGGCCCAGGAAACTTATAGTACTTAACTGTGGAAATCCATAAAAGGAGCCAGATCAAGCGTAGACGTTAGAAAAAAATAGTCAAAAACAGATGTCTGCTTTTTTCAAAAAGCACACAATTACTCCTTTCACTTCCTCAAATACACAAATTCTGAAGTAAAAGAAACTGAGCACATCCAGATACTGCTGCCTTACCCATGCCTCCTCCGCATGAGCCCAGATCCACTGAGCATGCACAGTTTTCAAAACAGAACTTGAATTTGTAGTCGAGCTTCTCTGTAATAAACCATAAAACGTAATAAAAATTTACAATACAATCTCCCTTTCTTTGATACTTCTTCCCAAATAATTTTGAGAGTTAGTATCTGCTGAAGCTAACTGAAAAAGAAACTTATGTTGTTCAAATTAATTATCCCAACAAGAAATAGAGTCTGGGCAGACATATCATTCAGCATAATTACCATCTGTAGTTAATGGCTTAATTTTTAGTTAAAAGGATACAACTGTCAAATAAAAACATATCTGATTTTTTTAAAGGCCATCCAGTTTTTTCTTTTTTTTTTTTTTTGAGGGAGATTGGCCCTGAGCTAACATCTGTTGCCAAAGTTCCTGTTTTTTTTTTTTCTTTTTTCTCCCCAAAGCCCCCAGTACATAGTTGTACATCCTAGTTGTAGGTTCTTCTAGTTCTTCTGTGTGGGACACTACCTCAGCATGGCTTGATGAGCAGTGAGTAGGTCCATGCCCAGGATCCAAACCAGCAAACCCCGGGCTGCCAAAGTGGAAGACATAAACTGAACTTCTGTGCCACTGGGCTGGCCCCGTATCTGATTTCTGAAACAGAAAGAACTCTCTTATCTCAGAATCTTCAAGCAACTCAAAATCAAAATTAAACAGAAAAGGAATTTTCTTTGATAGGTAAACAGGTTTAGCAGAAACTTAATGGGGTCACAAAGGAGGGCACAGAACTGAGCTAAGCAGCTAGCAAAATCAGGGCACTCAATAGGAAATGTTTCAACTTCTGGTTGACCCAACCTCTGGATAAGTCGTGAAGAAGGTTTTACACTTTATGTTTGATTAAGCCTAGAGGTGAGCCAAAATTTAGGGGTCTAAAGGGAGGAGAGAAGCCTGACTAAAGTTTGACCAAGCCCAAGTTTCAGGGGCTAGGTAATGCATAACTGTAACCACTTAGTCAATGCCCCCTGTTGTTTTAGATGAAGTGTATCTTGAACACTCTTATAGATAGAATAAGAGACGTTTTGAGGCTGAGGTTGGTCAAAGCAGTTCACAGGAGTAGGCTGGCCTTCATATTCTTCTTGGCCTCCCATCTGTATCATATGTTGAGTGTATTGTTGGAGGGTCATAAGAGATCAGACAATTGAGGAGACGATGTCTAGGAAATAATGAAAGGAACAATTATTAAAGGTTGAATAAAGGAGTACAAAGAAGATTTGAGGTCCGAAGAGAGCCAGTCAAGAAGATTCCAGGACACTGGTCCCAAAGCATCCTTAGATGGCGGAGGGAGTTTATGCTGAAGGGTAATATGCTGAATTTCCTGGTTTGTGGTCTGATTATTTTTCTTGATGGCCTAAACATCAGAGAGGTTCTGGGGAACCAATGTATAGTGGTCACATCCAACCTCTGCACAAGTGCCCCTGTGAAAGGCAAAATCATAACTGAGGAAAGCATGCTACTCACTGAAGTTCCTTTAGTTCTCTGGCAATGATGTTGGTGCTTTTATAAGATTGTCCACAGTACTGATTATTTCTTGGAGCAATGCATGGAAGAATCAGAATCTTCTTGAGAAAGGAAGTTTATAGCCTCATTCTGGGGCCAGAAGTTTGTTTTTAAGGTTATAGCTGTAATGCATTTTATAAACCTTTGGATCATTGCCTGGAAAATTCAAATCAAAGGTGATAGAATGATTCAAATGACAAAAGAATGTAGTCTGGGGGCCCGCCCAGCGGCTCAAGCGGTTAAGTGCACTAGTCCCCCTGCGGCGGCCCGGGTTCTGCCGGTTGGGATCCTGGGCGCACCGAGGCACCACTTGGCAAGCCATGCTGTGGCTGTGTCCCATATAAAGTAGAGGAAGATGGGCATGGATGTTATCCCAGGGCCACTCTTCCTCAGCAAAAAGAGGAGGATTAGAAGATGTTAGCTCAGGGCTGATCTTCCTCACAAAAAAAAAAAAAGAAGGTAGCCTGGCTAAATAATTCTAGGGGCTAAGAAGATTAGTTAGATAGCACAATACAGTCCAATTAGAATGTAGGTGCTAACAGATATGGTTTTCATAAATACAATACATCTCATTAGGAGAAACCTAGGATAAATAAAAATCACTGTCCCATGGATTTGTATTTTAGAATTCATATGAGCCTTTTTGATAGAGATGTTTGTGCCATCTAAGTAGGAAGAGGAAACTTCTGGGGGTTTTGTTTACAGGGCGGATAGTCTAAGTGAAAGTGAAATTCTACTTCAGATCATATGAATATATCAAATAATACAAGAAGGCAAGGAGTATGTACTTTTGCCCCCATAATAACAGTGTAGGTATTTGTATTGTTGGCAAAGTAGTGTAACTGAAAATACCTAGATTCCTGTAAGACTCTTGGTTACGTTGACAACGGAAGTATACATTGCTCTTTATGAAGTGTATAGAGGTTCTTATGATGTACAGAGAGAAAAATCTAAAGCCCCTCTCTCTAAATGTCAACACAAAGCATGTCTTTAAATCTCAGGCAGGGATGGAATTTGGAGGAGACTAGAGGTTTCCAAATGAAAGTGAGTACATAACAGCAATCAGGGGTATGACTGCGAGATTGTGCTCTGAGTTGTGTGAAGGAATAGCATAGATTTGGATCTCCTTGGAGGACAGAGGAATTAAGGAGGAAACAGCTCATGTGAGGGGAAGAGGAAGAGAGAGTACAATGTAAGGCTTATTGTGGAAAGTCATGGTGGCAATGGGAAAAGTTATGTGGAAAGCAAACATGATGCTGGAATGGATAGAATGAAAAAAGATTAGCAAAGAAAAACAATTACAATGGAAAGGGTAGGAAGATAAGGGACTCCTGAGGGTGAGGGTGATTGTTCCACTGTCTTGCCTGGGTGCTAACCACTTCCTCTTGTTATCTGCTTGGTCCCAAGTTCATGTGAAAGCTGTTTATCTCATGGTGCTCTCTGCTCCTGGGTGCTGAAGACAGTGCCTCAGTTTAAGGTCTCCAATTGAGGTGCATTTCCATCAGAGTAACTTTTATACCTGAATCAGTTAAGAGACTTGAATCGAGGGATGGGCCCCCTAGAGTTTGGCAGCACTGTTGGCAGTCAGGGGGTAAAGTAAGGGTTCTTCCAATAAGGTTCAAGATTAGATTTTTGGTGGTGTTTCCTGCAGAGAACAAGTCTCTAATTTGTAGGTAAAGAGTGGCTTGGATAAAAGCACTGGAGAGAAAACAGCCTCAAACCCTTTATAATGTGTGGATATAATTAATAAGCAGAAGTTAACAACAGTAAAATGAGTGTTGCTGGAGGGAATGAAGCAAGGATAATATTGGATTTGGGGACCATAGGGAATCAGGATTTTACAATTCTATTTCTGGTTTACAAATCTTAAACCAATCAATAGCTCTTGCCATTTGTGTGTGTGTGCGTGCACGTGTGTGTGTAAAATGGGTGTGTTGCAATGACTAGAGGTGGATTTAAAGAGCCCCTTGTCAAGGAATCCTTGAATAATAGATCTGAGACCTTGAATTGCCTAAGATTTTAGAGAGTCCTGGGTTAGTTTAGGGAGGCACATAATGGGGTCTATATCTCCCTTTAGAGATCTGGTTCTGAGAGCTGCCCTACATCTGTACTTCCTATAACCCAAAGTGAATAAGGAATGTGAGTGAGTACACCTTGAATTTAGGGATTGTCAAGGGTTTGGGAAGCTGCAAAGAAAGCAAGAAAACTGGGGTGATCTCTCACAGCTATCAGAGGGAAAAGATGAGCAGAAAGGAAGTTGGGAATTAAAGGTTATTCCCTCAGTGATCATGAAATGTTAATATTCCAACTAGAAAGCAAATCTCTGCCTAATAGATTAAATGGGTTGGTGGATCCTAACAAAAGCTTTGGGGACACCATGGAGTTCAAGAGACACAGAAGGGCTTTAAAAAGTAATAAATCCTGTGGTAAATTGTGTAAATCCCTGAGAGAGAGATTGTTTGTGAACTCTGAGGGATAATGTTAGACATTGGGAGGTTTAAAGGTGGAGTACCTGACCAGAAATGTGATGGGGTGCCCATTGACTGGGATTATTTCCTCTAGGCTGTTTGACTGTATTTGGAGGCAGACAGGAACAAATGCCTCAAAGGGGAGTCAATGTGATTCTTATCATTTCAGCTTCATCTTGGTATTCAAAATTGGCTAACCTGAAATTTTTGCAATGTTATAAACCAATGTTACTGCAATAAAAAAAAAAGATCAAAGCTTAAAAGTTAGTTTTGGGGGGGGTAATTGAGATCCTTCTTCCTTCCTCTCCTACCAGAGGAGCAGGACCGATGTCTCAAGTAATTGTGGAAACTGTGGAGCTGGCAAAGTAGGAACAGGATTCAGGAAGGCAGGGTAAATACAAAAAGACTCAGGGACATGGTGATAGGGGAGACAAGAATGACTTTAGAGGAGTTGAAGAATAAGGAGAGGGAAATGAGAGAGGTAGGGATCTTTGAGACTATATAGTGGATGAGGAAATATCAGCTGAGGAGGGCAGATGATCCTTGAGAGTTTCCCTCAGATAAAGTGACAGAGATTGTTGGGTAGATGGAAAAGGTTAAACCATGAAAGTCAGTTTTCAGCTGCTTTGTTTAGAGTTCACTTGGGATTCAAAACCCTCCCAGAGATGAGCCAATGTGCCAAGGCGTTAGGTATCCCAGACAAGCCATTGTAGTTCCAAATTATTTTTGTGTAATTTTGCTGTTTTTTAAATATTGACATAATAAATACTAAATAGTAGTGGAGCATGTAATCAGCAAGGAGGAAAGGAGCCTAGTTGAATGAAAATTACCTGTGGCATTCAACTAGAATTCAAATAAAAAAAGAGGCCTCACAAAAGAGCCAGGAGCGTTCCCAGTCAACATTAAAGAACCCAAAAGAGTCTCACTCAATAGAAAGAGTTGGGGATTAAATCTTCCACTCAAAAAAAGCCAGGAAAACATTTGTCCAGGAAGATTCTCACCCAAACAGAAAATCATGGAGGATTCTTTTAAACTTCATCTCTTTCATGCTACAACAAACATTCAGAGCACTGGAGTATGAGATGTGACACATTGCTGTAGATCTTGATTTCCCAAGCCAGGATAGACACAAAGCTCTTGAAAAGGTGGCATGACGAACTGTGTGAAGAGAGCAGGATCAAGGAGAAGTCCTTCATCCAAGTCCAACATCAGAAATTTGTCAAATAAAACAAATCTGGCCTCAGGTGAGCTGAGACTCTATTTTCAAATACTATTGCAATAACAAGAGTGTTTTAACTCTAAAACCCACAAACATCTCAAAATCAAACATCAAAAGACTTTACTTTTGTAAGGAGGGTAAGCAGAGCCAGCAGGAACTTTGTATGGGAGGGAGGTCAAACCAGTCAGAGTGAGCAGACAACCTGACTGCAGTGGTTTAACAGGAAATATTTGTTAGGTCAGCTGATTCTTGGCATAAGATATTGGGCAGCGGGTAGAAATGTTCTGCATCTTAGTACTTGTTTCAACTTGGGGACATACCAAAGTTCCGGGATCTGTGAGGAGGAGAGAAGTCTGACTATAGTTTGATCAAGCCAAGTCTGACTATAATTTGATCAAGCCAAGTTCAATGGGTATGTAATAGGTCATTGTTGGCACTCTGTCATGCCTTATGGTCTTTGTTTATTTCTAGACCTCTTGGCAGGTTCTGCCATGCTTATCATTATCATCGATAACATACACTGAATATATGTTATGGACTGAGTGTTTGGATTTCCCCAAAATTCATATGTTGAGGGTGTAACTCACAGTGTGCCTGTATATGGAGATGGGGCTCCTAGGGTTAAATCCAGGCTTAATTTAATCAAGGTAAAATTTAACTAAGATTAAATTTAATTAAGATTAAATGAAATCATAAAGATGTGGCCCTGATCCATTGGAATTAGTGTCCTTATAAGAATAGACACTAGAAAAGTGATATCAATAAGATAGTGGAGTAAAAAGCACTACCTCTACCTCCATAGAAGCAACAATAAATCAATGATATTGGTAACAAAATACCTTGAAGAGAAATTCAGAATCCAGCTAAGAAATAGAAGTACTCTCCAGGAGCACAAACTGAGAGATGTTGTGTTTATATAGTAAGAAGAACAATTTCACATTACCTACATCAGTTCTGTCCATAAAAGAGCTTATCTCAGCACCAAGAAGATTGCCTAGCCTGTGGCTTCTCTCATGTTGTGGGGAGGGAGACTGGAGTGAGCATCTGGCCTGTTGGTCTCTTGGTCTCTCAGGGCACCCTCTGCAGGGCCAAGCTCAATCTTACCTCAAATTAAGCACTGAACAACCTGCAGTGCCTGGTACCCTCGGACAACAAGGAAAAAAGGAAAGTGGAGGGCATCCTCTTACAGTGGGCACTGCTCTGCAAAGCTGGAAAAAGACACAGAATGAGGTTTGTCCTCCATGAGGGAGAGAAGGAAGGGAAGGGGGCCTAATCCAGGGCATCTCAGTGTGCCTGCCATTGGTCCAATTTCTGTCCTACCTCATAGACAGTGCTGAACATCCTGAAGAGCTCCGTGCCTTGGCACAGTTGGCAACAAAGAAAGGAGGTGGACATTCCCTTACAGCAAGCACTGCTCTGTATGATTGGGAAAGCATAGAACTGAGGCTGTTGCACCAGGAGGGAGGGAAGGAAAAGAAAGACGCTTTACCTCAGCCTTACAATGCACTCCCAAAGGGATCAATGGCTATCTTGCCTCATGTTGAACACTTATGACCATGAAGGACTCTTGCAATCAAAACCAGTCCATAAAGACCACGAGAAGTAACTAACTCCTCAAGTGCACGGGAAACAAAACAACCTACAAGGAAGAAGAAGAATCAAGAAAGCATGACACAATCAAAGGAAGAAGACAAATCTCTAGTAACCAACTCAAAAGAAATAGAAATCTGTGAATTACCTGATAAAGAATTCAAAATAATCACCTTAAGCAACTCAGTGCATCAATAAAAAAAAAGAAAGACAAATAAATGAAAACAAGAAAAAAAAATAAAAACAAAATGAAGAGTTCAACAAAGGGATAGAAATGATAAAAAATAAAGAAAAACAGAAATATTGGAACTAGATAAAGACTAGAATAAGCACTAAAATTTTTACCAGAGTGATAAAAAAGCAGATAAAAGAAATAATGAATCAGCTTGAAGACAGGTCATTTGAAATTATTCCATCAGATGAAGAAAAAGAAAAAAGACATAAAAGAGTGAGGAGTCCAAATGGACTTTTAGGACTCCGTCAAGCTAACCAGTATACTCTAACCATTATTGTTAGTCCCAGATGGAAAAGAGAGAGAGAAAGGAGAGAAGGACCATTTGAAGAAATAATGGATGAAAAGTTCTCAAATCTATGGAGAGAAATTGCCCTTCAGATTCAGGAAGCCCAAAGGACCCCAAGCACATTGAATGTGAAAAGAGATCTACACTGAGACATATTTTAATGAAATTCTCAAAAGTCAAAGACAAAGAAAGTCTTTTGAAAGCATCAAGAGAAAAGCAACTCATCGTGTATAGTGGAGCCCCCATAAGACTGGAAGAACATTTATCAGCAGAAATCGTGCAGGCCAGAGACATGGGGTGATATATTCAAAGTGCTGTAAGAGACCCCTGTCAATCAAGAATTCTATACTCAGCAAAGTTGTCCTTCAGAAATGAAAAAAAGATAAAAACTGTCCCAGACAAACAAAAGCTGAGGGAGTTCATCAACACTAGACCTGTCTTACAAAACGTTACTTAAAAGAGTTCTTCAAGCTTTATGAAAAGGACAAAAAATAGCATAATGAAAATAAATAAAAGCATAAAACTGGGTGGTAAATTAAGGATAAAGAAAAATATAGAATATCCTCATACTGTAACAGTGGTGCATAAATCACTTTCAAATCTAGGATAAAAGTTAAAAGACAAAAGTATGAAAATAATTTAATATAACAATAATTTGTTAATAGATGCACAATGTAATAAGACATGAATTGTGACCCAAGTGGGGGGGATAAGTAAACGTAGAGAGGGTTTTTTTTGTTCTTTTGTTTGGTTTATTGCAGTAACATTGGTTTATAACATTGTATAAATTTCGGGTGTACATCATTAGAGTTCTATTTCTGCATAGATTGCATCATGTTCACCACCCAAATACTAATTACAACCCATCACCACACACATGTGCCGAATTATCCCTCTCACCCTCCTCCCTCCCCCCTTCCCCTCTGGTAACTACCAATCTAATCTCTGTCTCTATGTGTTTGTTTATTGCTGTTATCATCTACTACTTAATGAAGGAAATCATACGGTATTTGATCTTCTCCCTCTGATTTATTTCACTTTGCATAATACCCTCAATGTCCATCCATGTTGTGACAAATGGCTGGATTTCATCGTTTCTAATGGCTGAGTAGTATTCCATTGTGTATATATACCACAGCTTCTTTATCCATTCGTCCCTTGATGGGCACTTAGGTTCCTTCCAAGTCTTGGTTGTTGTGAATAACGCTGCAATGAACACAGGGGTGCATGTATCTTTACACACTGGTGTTTTCAAGTTCTTTGGATAAATACCCAGCAGTGGAATATCTGGATCATATGGTAGTTCTATCTTTGATTTTTTGAGGAATCTCCACACTGTTTTCCGTTGTGACTGCACCAGTTTGCACTCACACCAGCAGTGTATGAGAGTTCCTTTCTCTCCACATCCTCTCCAATACATGTTGTTTCCTGTCTTCTTAATTATAGCCATTCTGATGGGTGTGAGGTGATATTTCATTGTAGTTTTGATTCGCATTTCCTTGATAGTTAATGATTTTGAACATCTTTTCATGTGTCTGTTGGCCATCTGTATATCTTCTTTGGAGAAATGTCTGTTCAGGTCTTTTGCCTATTTTTTAACTGGGTTGTTAGTTTTTTTGCATGATGCATGCAAGATGCATGAGTTCTTTATATATTTTGGAGATTAAGCCCTTATCAGATGTATGGTTTGCAAATATCTTCTCCAAATTGTTGGGTTGTCTTTTAGTTTTGTTGATGGTTTCCTTTGCTGTGCAGGAGCTTTTTAGTTTGATTAGTCCCATTTGTTTATTTTTTCTATTGTTTCTCTTGCCGGGTCAGACATGGTGCTTGAAAATATGTTGCTAAGACTGGTGTCGAAGAGCGTACTGCCTATATTTTCTTCTAGATGTTTCATAGTTTCAGGTCTTACATTCAAGTCTTTAATCCATTTGGAGTTAATTTTTGTGTATGGTGTAGGGTAAGGGTCTACTATCATTTTTTTGCATGGGGCTATCCCGTTTTCCCAACACCATTTGTTGAAGAGATTTTCTTTCCTCCATTGTATGTTCTTGACTCCTTTATCAAAGATTAGCTGTCCATAGATACGTGGGTTTATTTCTGGGCTTTCAATTCTTTTCCATTGATTTCTGTGTCTGTTTTTGTGCCAGTACCATGCTGTTTTGGTTACTATAGCTTTGTAGTATATTTTGAAATCAGGGATTGTTATTCCTCCAGCTTTGTTCTTTTTTCTCAGGATTCCTTTAGCTATTCGGTGTCTTTTGTTGTTCCATATAAATTTTAGGATTCTTTGTTCTATTTCTGTGAAAAATGTTGTTGGAACTTTGATAGGGATTGCATTAAATCTATAGATTGCTTTAGGAAGTATGGAATCGAAGTATGGGCATCTTTACTATGTTAATTCTTCCTATCCAAGTGCATGGAATATCTTTCCATTTCTCTGTGTCCTCTTCAATTTTCTTTCAGCAATATTTTACAGTTTTCGGTGTACAGATCTTTCACCTCTTTGGTTAAGTTTATTCCTAGGTATTTATTCTTTTTGTTGCAATTGTAAATGGGATTGTATTCTTAATTTCTCTTTCTGATACTTCGTTTTTAGTGTATAGAAATGCAACTGATTTTTATATGTTGATTTTGTATCCTGCAACATTACCGTATTTGTTTACTACTTCTAAAAGTTCTCTGGTGGATTCTTTAGGGTTTTCTATATATAAAATCATGTGATCTGCAAATAGTGACAGTTTCACTTCTCTCTTTCCAATTTGGATCCCTTCTATTTCTTTCTCTTGCCTGATTGCTCTGGCTAGGACTTCCAGTACTATGTTAAATAGGAGTGGTGACAGTGGGCATCCTTGTCTGGTTCCTGTTCTTAGAGGGATAGCTCAGTTTTTCACCATTGAGGATGATATTAGGGTTGAGTTTGTCATATATGGTCTTTATTATGTTGAGGTACTTTCCTTCTATCCCCATTTTATTCAGAGTTTTTATCATAAATGGATGCTGTATCTTGCCAAATGCTTTCTCTGCATCTATTGAGAGATGATCATGTGATTTTTTATTCTTCATTTTATTAATGTGTTGTATTACGTTGATTGATTTGCAAATGTTGAACCATCCCTGCATACCAGGAATAAATCCCACTTGATCACGGTGTATAATCTTTTTAATGTATTGTTGTATGCCATTTGCTAGTATTTTGTTGAGGATTTTTGCATCGATGTTCATCAGTGATATTGGCCTGTAATTTTCTTTTTTTGTGTTGTCCTTGTCTGGTTTTGGTATCAGGGTAATGTCAGCTTTGTACATTGAGTTAGGGAGCTTCCCCCCCTCCTCAATTTTTTGGAAGAATTTGAGAAGGATAGGTATTAAGTCTTCTTTGAATGTTTGGCAGAAACCACCAGGAAAGCCATCTGGTCCTGGACTTTTATTTTTGGGGAGGTTTTTGATTACTGTTTCGATCTCCTTACTGGTGATTGGTCTATTCAAATTCTCTACTTCTTCTTGATCCTGTTTTGGAAGGTTGTATGATTCTAAGAATTTATTCATTTCTTCCAGATTGTCGAATTGGTTGGCATATAGCTTTTCATGGTATTCTCTTATAATCTTTTGTATTTCTGAGGTGTCTGTTGTAATTCCTCCTCTTTCCTTTCTGATTTTACTTATTTGAGCCTTCTCTCTTTTTTTCTTGGTGAGTCTAACTAAAGGTTTGTCAATTTTGTTGATCTTTTCAAAGAACTAGCTCTTGGTTTTATTAATTTTTTCTATTGTTTGGTTTGGTCTCTATTTCGTTTATTTCTGCTCTGATTTTTATTATTTCCCTTCTTCTACTGATTTTGGGCTGTGTTTGTTCTTTTTCCAGTTCCTTTAGGTGCATTGTTAGATTGTTTACTTCAGATTTTTCTTGTTTGTTGAGATAGTCCTGTATTGCTATAAACTTCCCTCTTAGAACCGCTTTTGCTATATCCCATAAATTCTGGCATGTCATATTTTCATTTTCATTTGTCTCCAGGTATTTTTTGATTTCTTCTTTGATTTCTTCATTGACCAAGTCATTGTTCAGTAGCATTTTGTTTAATCTCCACGTATTTGTGCCTTTTCTGATTTTCTTCCAATGGTTGATTTCCAGTTTCATACCATTGTGGTCAATGCTTGGTATTATTTCAATCTTCTTAAATTTATAGAGACTTGTTTTGTGGCCTAATATGGGATCAGTCCTGGAGAATGTTCCATGTGCATTTGAAAAGAACGTGTATTCTTCAGGTTTTGGATGGAATGCTCTGTATATATCTACTAGGTCCATCTGTTCAAGTGTGTCATTTAAGGCCAATGTTTCCTTAGAGATATTCGGTTTGGATGATCTATCCGGTGGTTTAATTGGAGTGTTAAAGTCCCCTACTATTGTTGTGTTACTGCCTATTTCTCTTTTTGTGCCTGTTAATAATTGCTTTATATACTTAGGTGCACCTACATTGGGTGCATAGATATTTACAAGTGTATTTTCCTCTTGTTGGATTGTTCCCTTGATCATTACGTAATGCGTTTCTTTGTCTCTTTTTACAGTTTTTGTTTTAAAGTCTATTTTGTCTGATATGAGTATTGCTACCCCAGCTTTCTTTTCATTGCCATTTGCATGGAATATCTTTTTCCATCCCTTCACTTTCAGTTGGTGAGTGTCTTTAGGTCTGAAGTGTGTCTCTCGTATGCAGCATATATACGGGTCTTGTTTTTTTATCCAATCAGCCACCCTATGCCTTTTAATTGGAGCATTTAGTCCACTGACGTTTAAAGTACCTATTGATAAGTATGTACTTACTGCCATTTTTAACTGTTTTTTTCCTCAGTGTTTTAGTAGTCCTTCTCTGTTCCTTTCTCCTTCTATACTGAATTGATGTTCTCTTTAGTTTGTCCTCTGTCTGAAAGCTCTACTCTTTAACTCCCCTCCTCCCTCATTTTATGTTTTGGATATCATATCTAACCTCTTTTTTGTGCATTTGTATCCATTAC
Organism: Ceratotherium simum simum; assembly: GCF_057802395.1. NCBI lineage: Eukaryota > Metazoa > Chordata > Mammalia > Perissodactyla > Rhinocerotidae > Ceratotherium > Ceratotherium simum. Next base: position 11,518,497 of record NC_141941.1, read on the forward strand.
CTTCTTATCATGGAAATAGATAATTTTTCCTATTTGTGGTCTTCTCTTTTCCCCTTAAACCAGTCCCTTTAACATTTCTTGTAACACTGGTTTCTTGGTGACAAACTCCTTTAATTTTTGCTTGTCTGGGAAATTTTTGATCTCTCCTTCCATTTTGAATGATAACCTTGCTGGTTAGAGTATCTTGGTTGTTAGTTTTTTTCCTTTAGCACTTTAAATATGTCATGCCACTCTCTTCTAGCCTATAAGGTTTCTGCTGAGAAGTCAGCTGATAGCATTATGGGGTTTCCTTTGTATGTAACTTGTCTTTCTCTTGCAGCTTTTAGGATTCTCTCTTTATCTTTAATTCTGGACATTTTGATTATGATGTGTCTTGGTGTGGGCCTCTTTGGGTTTATCTTGTTTTGGGATCTCTGTGCTTCCTGTACCTGGATGTCTGTTTCCTTCCTCAGTTAGGGAAGTTTTCATCTATTATTTCTTAATATAAATTCTCTGCCACTTTGTCTCGCTCTTCTCCTTCCAGGACACCTATAACACAGATGTTAGTGCGCTTGATGTTGTCCCAGAGGTCCCTTAGACAGTCTTCACTCTTTTTAAGTCTTTTTTTTTACCTTTTCAGCTTGGGTAATTTCTTCTAGTCTTTTGTCCAGCTCACAGATCCATTCTTCTGTATCCTGTACTCTGCTTTTGAGTCCCTCTAGTGAATTTTTCATTTCCAGTATCCTATTCTTCATTTCTGATTTTTTCTTTTTTATATCTTCCATTTCTTTGTTGACATTCTCACTGAGCTCATCTATTCTTCTCCCCACATCAGTGAGCATCCTTAACACTCTTTGTTTGAACTCTCTGTCAGGTAGGTTGCTCATTTCTGTTTCACTTAGTTTCTTTTCTGGGGTTTTATCCTGTTCTCTTGCTTGGAATGTATTCCTTTGCCTCCTCATTTTACCTCTTTCCCTGTGCTTGTGTCTATGTATTAGCTAGGTCAGCTACATCACCTGCTCTTGGATAGGTGACCTTATATAAGTGATGGTTTAGGAGGCCTGCAGTGTGCTTCCCTCAGTTCCCAATGTTCCAGGGCTGACCCCAATGTTGGCTACATGTGTCCTTCTGTTGTGACCTGTTTGCTCTCCCTGTAGGCATCAGGGAGGCCGAGTTACGCTCCTGGTCAGCTGTTGTAATGTTTAGCTGTTTGTAGTTTGGGCCCTTCAGTCTCTTTATCAGGTGTGGTGAGCCCCAGCACAGTTGTCTGCAAGTTCTAATACCACATTTGTGTTGCAGTATTTCTTTTAAGTGAGTAGGCCCCCAGCGTGGCAGTTTGTTAGTCTCAGGGACTTACAATTGTTATAAACCTCCAGCCTTTAGGTCTCTTGTCAGCTCTCTGAGCATTGCAGCTGGAGGGGCTAGCCTCAGTCATAGGAACACCCAATTCTTTCAGGCTTTGTAAGGTGGGGCAAACCCCCTATGTCTTTGAGAAACACAAGTCTTCTGCAGCTGACAAGCCCTGCCGCCCACAGGTCCACACACACAGGCAACACAGTCCTGGCCCGTGTGCTCACCCTGACTTCCTCAAGTGGACCCAATCTCTCCATGGCAGGAGCCCCACACTCTCCACCACCGCCCCACACTCTTCACCTGCTCCTTGTGCATGCCCTGCCCCACAGAAGTGGGCTCAGTTGCCAGGCTGCAGAAAATCCAGTCACCAATCTTTGTAGGCCCACAAGTTGCCTGAGGGCTTGTTGTTGGGTGGGGCCATCTCTAGGGTGGGCTGCCTGCCCTGGCTGAGCTTGATTAAATCGGTGCTCTAGTGGGTGGGGCAGACCTGCGCTAGCGGGTCCCAGGGAGAACTCCAATGGCATCTGTGTCAGCACGCCCACACCAGGCCACAACAATGGCTGCTGTCAATGTCCCAGTCCCTGGAGTGGTCTCGCCTCTCAACGAGATGCACTCAGGGTCTATCAGGTGAGTCTCTTTTCACCCAAGTACTGTGCAAATTTCTTTCTGGTGATTTTACCGTTGCTTTCTGAAATAGGTGAGTTTGTGTGTGGGTCCTTTAAGAGCCTGTTTTAATTTCTTTGTGAACCAGCTTTTCTGGGGGTACTCCCCAATGTTTTAGTAGCAGGCAAAGTCAGATATTATGCCACTCATCTCAATTGTGCTGGGTCCACAAAATGCCCACACTGGGAGCGTTCTCCGGCTCAGGGCCTGGCTCCTCCAGGGAGGGCTGCATACCTGTGGGCTGCTCCCGGGCAGCCATGAAGCTGGGGGCTTGTGAAGGCAGCGTTTTTCCTCTCCAGAAGCAAGTTTCTGTCTCCTCTACCTCAATTGAGATTGTCCTTTGTTCCAGGAGTTCCTCTTATCCAGTTTTCAGTTATCCTTCAGGGGTAATTTTTCCATGAGTAGTTGTAAGTTGGCTGTGTCCGCGGGAGGAGGTGAGTTCAGAGTCTGCTTATGCTGCCATCTTGACTTCTCTCCCCGTAGAGAGTTTTTGTGTGTGATTGAAGGTCACTTGTTATCAGCTTAAAGTGGACGGTTATAACTATAGGACGTTTTACGTACTCCTCATGGTGATTCAAAATAGGACTCTATAGAAGAAACACAAAAGATAAAAAGAAATGCATCATAGCATGCCACTACAAAAATAAATAAATAAATAATCAAACGAAATACAAGACAAAGAGAGGAAGAAAGAAACAAAAAAAGTACAAAACAGTCAGAAGATAATCACCATTCTGGTAACAGAAAGTCCTTACCTATCAATAATTACTTTAAATGAACATGGATTAAATTCCCAATCAAAAGACATAGCGTGGCAGAATGTACATATATAACAAAAGATCCAATCATATGCTGTGGATAAAAGACTTATTTTACCTTTAAGGACATACATAGTCTGAAAGTAGACAATTCAAAAAAGATATTCCGTGCAAATGGTAACCAAAAAAAGAGCAGGGGTGACTATTCTTATGTCAGATATCAAATAAAATAGATTCACATAAAAACCGTTAAAAGAATCAAGCAAAGTAATTACATAATGAAAAAGGGATTCATCATGACAATATAAGAGTTATAAATATATATATACGCCCATCATCAGTGCCACTAAATTGGTAAAGCAAATGTTAAGAGATCTGGAGGAAGAAATAGACAGGAATGCAATAACTGAAGTAGGGACTTCAATACTCCCACTTTTAATGATAAATAGGTTATCATGAAAGAAAATCGATAAAAAGTGTATTTGAACAACACTACAGATAAAATGGACCTAACGGACATATACAGAATATTTAATCAAATAGTAGCAGAATACAAACTCTTCTCAAGTGCACACAGAAAATTCTGCAGTATAGATTATACATTATGCCACAAAGCAAATTTTTATAAATTCAAGAAGAAATCATATCAAGCAGCCTTTTCACCCACAATGATATGAAACTAGAAATAAATCATGGGAATAAAATTGGAAAATTCACATATATGTGGAAATTAAAGAACACACTCCTAGACAACCATGAGTCAAATAAGAAATCAAAAGGGCAATCAAAAAGTATCTTGAGATAAACGAAAAGGAGAACACGATACACCAAAATTTATGAGATGCAGCATAAGCTATTCTTAGAGCACAATTATAAAAATAGCTGCCTACATTAAGAAAAAAGAAAGAATTCAAATAAACAATCTAACTTTACACATCAAGGAAGTAGGAAAAAAAGACCAAAATAAGCCCAAACTCAACAGAGGGAAGGATATAATAAAGATTAGAGCAGAAATGAATGAAATAACGACTAGAAAAAAATGATAGAAAAGACGAATGAAGCTAAGAACTACTTTATTGAAAAGAAATAAATTTGACAAAACTTTAACTAGACTAAGAAAAAAGACAGCATACTCAAATATTTACAATTATTAATGAAAGTGTACGCATTACATCTGAGACCAGAGAAATACAAATGATTATAAGAAACTTCTATGGACAATAATACACCAACTAATTGGATAACCTGTAACAAGTGGATAAATCCATAGAAATATACAACTAACAAGACTGAATCATGAGGAAATAGATAATCTGACCAGACCAGTAATGAGTAAGGAGATTGAATCAGTTAATAAAAACCGCCCAACAAAAAGAAGTCCAGGACCAGATGGTTGCACTGGCGAATTCTACCAAACATTAACAGAAGAATTAATGCCAGTCTTTCTCAAACTCTTCTAAAAAATTGAAGAGGAGAGAACAATTCCAAACTGACTTTATGAGACAAATATTACCTTGATAAAACACTCACACAAGGACAGTATTGGAGAGAAAATTACAGACTAATATCAATGATGAACACAGATGCATAAATTCTCAATAAAATACTAGCAGACCATTTCAGCAGCACATTAAAGGGATCATCCACCGTGATAAAGTGGAATATATCCCTGAAAGGTGAGGATATTTCAACATACACAAATCAATCACTACATAATGACGAATAAAAATTATACGATCATATAAGTAGATGCATGAAAACCAATTGAAACATTAAAACATTCTTTCATGACAAAGACTCTCAACAAATTAAATATAGAAGGAATTTACCTCAACATATAAAGGCTACTTATGTCAAGCTGATAGCAAGCATTATACTTGATGGTGAAAAGCTGAAAGCTTTTCCGTTATGATCAGAAACAAGACAAGAATGCCCACTTCTATTTAACATAGCACTGGAATTCCTAGTCAGAGCAGTTAGGCTAGAAAATGAAATAAAAGACATCTGTTTATTATAAGACCATAGCAACTATAATACTGAATGGTAAAAGGGTTAAAAGCTTTTCTTGTCAGATTAGAAAGAAAACAAAGGTCCCACTGTCCCCATTCTTCTTCAGCATAGTACTGGAATTCCTAGCTAAAGTAATTAGGCAAGACAAAGAGATAGGCATCCAAACCAGAAAGGAAGAAATAAAATTGTTTATGTCTGTAGGTGACATGACTTTACATGTAGAAAACCTTATGGACTCCACGAAAAAATTAGAACTAATTAAAAAATTCATTAGAGTTGCAAGATACAAATCAATATACAAAAATCCATTGTATTTTTATATATTAATAATGAATTGTCTGAAAAAGAAATGAAGAATACAATACGAGAATAAAGAAAGCTGTACAACAGCATCAAAAACCATATAATACTTAAGAATACATTTAACCAAGGAAGTAAAAGATCTGTACATTGAAAACTGTAAGACATTAATGAAAGAAATTGAAGCCTCAAATAAATGGAAAGTTAGCCTGTGTTTGTGGATTAGAAGAATTAATATTGTTAAAATGTCCATACTGGAAATTGGTGTCAAGATGGTGGCGTAGGTGGACTCTGAACTCGCCTCTTCCCATGGACATAGCAGACTTACAATCACTCGGAACAATTACCCCTGAGAGAGAACTGAAAACCGGATAAGAGGAACCCCTGCAACATGTGACAGTCTTCACTGAGGTGTAAGAGACCAAATTCCCTTCTGGAGAGAAAAAAAGCCACCTTCACAAGCTGCAGTGCTTCACAGCCACCTGGGAGCAATCCAAAGATATGCAGCCTTCCTTGGAGGAGTGGGGGACCTGACCAGGAGAGCATTGTAGCTATAAACACTTTTTAGACCAGCACAGCCAAGATGAGTGTCATAATGTCTGGCCTTGCTGCTGCTAACAACAATGGGGAACACCCCGGAAAGACTGTCAGATATAAGAAAAAAAAGCCAGTTCTTAAGGGGCCCAAGCACAAATGCACCCATTTCAGAAAGCAACGTAAATTCACCAGAAAGAAAGGTACACAGTCCCTTAGTGAAAAGATACTCAACTGATAGGTTGTGGGTGTATCTCCGTGGGAGGTGAGACCTCTCCGGGAACTAAGACATTGGTGGCAGCCATTGTTGTGACCTAGTGTAGGCATGCTGACACAGATACTGGCAGATGCCATTGGAGTTCTTGTTAGTGCAGGGGTCTGCCCTACCCACTAGAGCACCAATTAAATCATTATACCTGCTTAGCCACGGTAGGCAGCCCACCCTAGATACTGGTCCCACCCAACTAAAAGCCCTCAAGGAACTTGTGGTCTTGCATAGGCTAGGTGCCTGGATTTGCTGCAGTCTGGTGAGTGGGTCCACTTCTTTTTGGGCAGGGCATGTGTAAGGAGCAGGTGGAGTGTGTGGGGCATTGGTGGAGTGTGTGTGGCCTTTGCTGTGGGGCAACTGTCTGCTTCAGCGGGTTGGGGCACATGCACAGGGCACAACTATGTTGGTAGTGTTTGTGGTCCTGTGGGTGGTGGGGTTTGTCAGCTGCAGAAGACGTGTACTTCACAAACAGCCACATAAGGGATAAGCCCCATCTTCCAAAGCCTGAAAAAATTGGGTGTTGCCCCACCTGGGTCCAGCCTCAGCCAGCTGCAATCATGATAGAGCTGAGAAGAGCATTATAGGCCAAAGGCCTCCAGCAATTGTAAGTTCCCGAGCCACACAACCAGCCGCACTGGGGACCTACACACTCAATAGGAAAACTGCAACAGGAATATGCTATTAGATGTTTCAGCCAACTGTGCTGGGGCTCCCCATGCCCAATACAGAGACTGAAGCATCCAGAACAGCCACACACTGTTGACCAGTATAACAAGTCAGCCAGGGGGACAAACCAGCCTCCCTAGATGTCTACAGCAAGAACAACCCCAGCATAATAGAAAAACACACATAGCTCACATGGGTTTCACTCCTGGAACATTTGCAACTGGTGATAAGAGGGAAGCACATTGCTGGGCCTCATAAGGCATCTCTTACATAAAGTCATCTGTCCAAGATCAGGAGATGTAGCTGACCTACCTAACACATATATACAAGCACAAAGAGGCAAAGTGAGGAGGCAAAGGAAGAGATTTGAAGAAAGGAAACAGGACAAAACCCCAGAAAAAGAACTAAATGAAACAGAAATGAGCAATCTACCTAACAAAGAGTTCAAAGGATGCTCACTATTCTTGGGAAAAGAATGGATGAACTTAGTGAGAATGTTAACAAAGAAAAGGAAAATATAGAAAAGAACCAATCAGAAATGAAGAATACAATACTGCAAATGAAAAATTCAATGAGGGACTAAAAAGCAGAGTAGAGAATACAGAAAAACAGATCAGTGACGTGGATGAAAAACTAGAAGAAATCACCCAAGCTGAACAGACAGCAGAAAAAATTTAAAAGACTGAGGACAGTCTCAGGGACCTCTGGGACAACATCAAGCACACTAACATCCATGTTATAGGTGTCCCAGAAGGAGAAGATAGGGACAAAGGGTCAGAAAAGCCGTTTGAGGAAATAATAGCTGAAAATTTTCCTAACTTAAGGAAAGAAAAAAGGCATCCAGGTACAGGAAACACAGAGAGCACCAAACAAGATAAACCCAAAGAGGCCCACAACAAGACATGTCATAATTTAAATGTGCAGAATTAAAAATACAAAGAGAATCTTACAAGCTGCAAGAGAAAGGCAACAAGTTACATACAAATGACACCCCATAAGGCTATCAGCTGACTTCTCAGCAGAAACCTTACAGGCTAGAAGAGATTGGCACAATATCTTTAAAGTTCTAAAAGGAAAAAAAACCTACAGCCAAGAATACTCTACTGAGCACAGTTATTTTTCAGAATGGAAGGAGAGATAAAGAGTTTCCCAAACAAGCAAAAATTAAAGGAGTTTATCACCAAGAAACCAGCCCTATAAGAAATGCTGAAGAGACTTATTTAAGGGGGAAAGAGCAGACCACAAATAGGAAACAATTATCTACTTCCATGATAAGAGGGTAACAGATACAAAATCCATAGAAAAGAGCTTAGATATGATATCAAAAGCATAAAATATAGGAGGAGTGGAGGAAAACAGTAGATCTTTAAAAAAGACATCAAACTAAAGAGACCATCAACTTAATATACATTGCTATATATGTAAGTCATTATATATGAACCTCAGCATAATCACAAACCAGAGACATCATAAATGCACAAAAACCTAAGAGAGAGGAACTCAAACATAATACTAAAGAAAGCCATCAAACCACAAGGGAAGAGAGCAAGAGAAGAAGAAAGGAACAGAGAAGAACTATGAAAACATCCAGAAAAAAAGTAAAAAATAGCAGTAAATACATACTTATCAATAGCTACTTTAAATGTCAATGGATGAAATGCCCCAATTAAAAGCCATAGAGTGGCTGATTGGATTAAAAAAACAAGACTCATATCTTTGCTGCATACATGAGACACAATTTCTACCTAAAGACACTCACAAATTGAAAGTGAAGGGATGGAAAAAGGCACCCCCTGCAAATGGCAATGAAAAGAAAGCTGGGGTAGCAATACTTGTATCACAGAAAATAGACTTTAAAACAAAAAGTGTAATAAGAGACAAAGAAAGGCACTACATAACGATCAAGGAAACAATCCAACAAGAGGATATAACACTTGTAAATATCTGTGCACCCAACACAGAAGCACCTAAATATATAAAGCAATTATTAACAGACGTAAAAGGAGAAATAGACAGTAACACAATAATACTGGGCACTTGAACACTCCACTTACATCAATGGGTAGATCATCCCAACTGAAGATCAATAAGGAAACCTTGGCCTTAAATGACACACTAGACTAGATGGACTTAGGGGATATGTACAGAACATTCCATCCAAAACCCAAAGAAGACACATTTTTTTCAAAAGCACCTGAAACATTCTCCAGGATAGATCACATATTACGCCAGAAAACTAGTCTCAATAAATTTAAGAAGATTGAAATAATACCAAACATCTTTTCTGACCACAAGGATATGAAACTAAAAACCAGCTACAGGAAGAAAATCAGAAAAGCCACAAATATGTGGAGATTAAACAAAATGCTACTGAACTACAATTGGGTCAACGAAGAAATCAAAGGAGAAATCAAAAAATACCTGGAGGAAAATGAAAATTCAACATGCCAGAAATGATGGGATACAGCAAAAGTGGTTCTAAGAGGGAAGTATATAGCAATATAGTCCTACCTCAACAAAGAAGGAAAATCTCAAATAAACAATCTAATGGTGCAGCTTAGGGGACTGGAAAAAGAAGAACACACAAAGCTGAAAATCAGTAGAAGGAGGGAAATAATAAAAATCAGAGCAGAAATAAATGAAATAGAGGCTAAAAACAAAACCACTAGAAAAAAATCAATGAAATAAAGAGTTGACTCATGGAAAAGATAAACAAATTGATAAAACTTTAGCTAGACTCACGAGAAAAAAAAGACAGAAGCCTCAATAAATAAAATCAGAAATGAAAGAGGAGAAATTACAAAGGACACCTCAGAAATAAAAAAGATTATAAGAGAATACTTCAAAAAGCTAAATGCCAATAAACTGGATAATCTAGAAGAGATGGATAAATACTTAGAATCATACAATCTTCCAAAACTGAATCAAGAAGAAATAGCAAATTTGAATAGGCCAATTACCAGTAAGGAGATCAAAACAGTAATCAAAAAGCTCCCCCAAAATTAAAGTCCAGTACCAGATGGCTTCTCTGATGAATTCTACCAAACATTCAAAGAAGACTTAATACCTATCCTTCTCAAACTCTTCCAAAAAACTGAAGAGGAGGAGAAGCTTCCTAACTCTCTGTGAAGCCAACATTACCCTGATACCAAAACCAGACAACGACAACACAAAAAATGAAAATTAGAGGCCAATATCACTGATGAACATCGATGCAAAAATCCTCAACTAAATACTAGCAAATGGAATACAACAATACATTAAAAACATCATACACCCTGAACAATGGGATTTATTCCAGGAATGCAGGAGTGGTTCAACATCTGCAAATCAATCAACATGATAGATCACATTGAGAAAATGAAGAATAAAAATCACATGATCATCTCAATAGATGCAGAGAAAGCACTTGACAAGATACAGCATCCACTTATGATAAATCTCTGAATAAAATGGGTATAGATGGAAAGTACCTCAACATAAAAAAGGCTATATATGATAAACTGACAGCTAATATCATTCTCAATGGTGAAAAACTGAAAGCTGTCTCTCGAAGAACAGGAAATAGATATGGATGCCCACTTTTGCCACTCCTATTTAACTCCTATTCCTATAGAATTAGAAGTCCTAGCCAGAGCAATCAGGCAAGAAAAAGAAATAAAAGGGATCCAAATTGGAAAGGAAGATGTGAAACTGTTACTATGTGCAGATGACGTGATTTTATACGTAGAGAACCCTAAAGAATCCACCAAAAAACTTCTAAAAACAATAAACGAATATGGTCAAGTTGCAGGTTACAAAATCAACATACAGAAATCAGCTGCATTTCTATGCACTGACAACAACATAGCAGAAAGAGGAATTAAGAATACAATCCCAATTTCAATTACAATAAAAAGAATAAAATGTCTAGGAATAAACTTAACCAAAGAGGTGAAAGATCTATACCTTGAAAACTATAAAACATTGTTGAAAGACATTGAAGAAGACACAAAGAAATGGAAAGATATTCTGAGCTCTTGCATTGGAAGAACTAACATAGTTAACATGTCCAAACTTTCTAAAGCAATCTATAGATTCAAGCCAATATCTATCAAAATTCCACCAACATTCTTCACAGAAATAGAACAAAGAATACTAAGGTGTATATGGAACAAGAAAAGACCCCAAATAGTCAAAGGAATCCTGAGACAAAAAGAACAAAGCTGGAGGTATCACACTTTCTGATTTTAAAATATACTACAAAGCCACAGTAAGCAAAACAGCATGGTACTGGCGCAAAAACAGACACACAGATCAATGGAACAGAATCAAGAGTTCAGAAATAAACTCACACAACTATGAACAGCTAAGTTTTGACAAGGGAGCCAAGAACATACAATGGAGAAAGGAAAGTCTCTTCCATAATTGGCATTGGGAAAACTGGTCAGCCACATGCAACAAAACGAAAGTAGACCATTACCTTACACTATACTCAAAAATTAATGCAAAATGGATTACATACTTTAATGTAAGACCTGAAACCCTGAAACTTGTAGAAGAAAGCATAGTACACTCTTCGACATCAGTCTTAGCAACACATTTTCAAGTACTGTGTCTGACTGCGCAAGGGAAATGATAGAAAAAATAAACAAATGGGACTACATCAAACTAAAAAGGTGCTGTACAGCAAAGGAAACCATGAACAAATGAAAAGACAACGTAAAAACTGGGAGAAGATATTTGCCAACCATATATCTGATAAGGGTTACTACGCAAAATATAGAAAGAACACATACATCTCAATAACAATAAAACTAACAAACCAATTCAAAAATGGGGAAAAGACTTGAATAGACCTTTCTCCAAAGAAGATATAGAGATGGTCAACTGGCACGTGAAAAGATGTTCAACGTCATTAGCTATCAGGGAAATGCAAATCAAAACTACAATGAGATATGACCTCACTCCCCACTCAGAATGGCTATAATTAACAAGACAGGAAACAAGTGTTGGAGAGGATGTGGAGGAGAAGGGAACTCTCTCTACTCTGCTGGTGAGAGTGCAAACTGGTACAGCCAACTGTGGAAAACAGTATGGCTGATTCCTCAAAGAATTAAGAATAGAATCTGAGCACATGATCCAGCTATTCCACTGCTGGATATTTATCCCAAAGAACAAAGAAAACCCCAATGTGTAAAGATACACGCACTCTACTGCATGTCTATTGTAGCATTATTCACCATAGCCAATACTTGGTAGCAAACCTACATGCTCATCATCACTAAGGGATGAATGGATAAAAAGTAAAGATGTGGTATATATACATAACAATGGAATACTACTCAGGCATGAAGAAACAGAATGTAATCTAGCCTATTTAAGTATAATATGGAAAGACCTTGAGGGCATTATACTAAGTGGGGAAATAAGTCAGAGGAAGGAAAGTTGAATACCATATGATCTCACTCATTAAGTAGAAGATAAAAACAACAAACAATCATACAGAGACCCAAGAAATTGGATTGAGGTGACTACCAGAGGCAGGGGAGGGAGAGAGATGAAAGGGATGATTAGGCACATGTGTGTAGTGAAGAAGACTATAATTAGTCTTTGGGTGGTGAACATAATGTAATCTATACAGAAAAGAAATATAATGATGTACATGTAGAAATTTATATAATGTTATAAAACCAATGTTACCATAATTAAAAAAAGAAAAAAAATGTCCATACTATCCAAAGCAATCTACAGATTCAATACGATTCCCTATCAAAAATTCTGCAGCACCAATTTCACAGAAAAGAGTGGAAAAGTTACTAAAATTAATATGGAACCTCAAAACATCTCAAATAGACAAAGAAATCCCACAGTAAGTGGAAAACAAAGCTGGAAATATCACACTTTCTGATTTCAAAATGTACCTTGAAGCTACTTCTTGATCAAAATATTATGCTAATAAATCCACACACATAAGCCAGTGGAACAGCATGAGAGAGACCAGAATAAGTTCACACTCTTTACAGTCAACTGATTTTCAACAAATGTGCCAAGAACACACAACCAGAAAGGATAGTCTCTTCAATAAATGGTGTTGGGAAAACTGGATATTCACATGCAAATGAATGAAATTGGATCCTATCTCACACTAGTATACATACAAAATCCACTTCAAAATGGATTTAAGACTTAAAAATAAACTTGAAACTATAAAAGTAATGTGGAAGAAAACATACTCAAAATGCTTCTTGACTTAAGACTGGGTAATGATTGATTTTTGGGTAACTGACCACAATAGCATGGAGCAACAAAGTGAAAATAGACAAATGGGATTTCATCAAACAGGTGCCTGAATTAAAGGAAACAAATCAATAGATTGAAGGAGATAAATCACAGAATGGGAAAATATAGGCTGATAAGAAGTTAATATCCAAAATATATAAGGAACACTTAACAGTGTTGAAATAGCAATACAGACAACTATTACTCAAGTAAAAAAATGGGTAAAGTATTGAATGATACATTTTCCCAAGATACAAGACCAATTACAACAGGGATAATGAAAAGGTGTTTAACATCACTAATCATCAGAGAAATGCAAGTTAAAAACCAGGAGATATCACCTCACATTTGTAGAATGGCTATTATCAAAAAGATGAGAAAAGTGTTGGCAAGTGATGTGGAGAAAGGAGAACACTTGTACACTGCTGATGGAATGTAAGTTCATACAGATAGTATTGAAAACTGGAAAGTGGTGGTTCCTCAAAAGTAGACTTCAGCATATGATCCAGCAATCCCACTTTGGGTATATATTCAAGGGAAACAAAATCACCATGTGGAGAGAGATGTCTGTGCTCCCATATCATTGTAGCATTATGCACGGTAGCCAAGCCACGGAAGCACCCAAGTGTCTGTTGATGGATGAGTGGATAAAGAAAATGTGGCATATATATCATTCATTGGAATGAATATTATCTCAGCCTTTTATACAAGATGGCAAATTCTTGTCATTTGTGACAATGTTTGAATGAACCTGGAGTGACATTATGCTAAGTGAAAGCCAAGCCAGACACAGAAAGATAAGTGCACAATCTCACTCTATATGTGGAAATTTTTAAAAAATCGAACTCTTAGGGAAACAGAGAGTAGAATGGTATTTGCCAAGGGATAGGAGGGTAGGGAAAATGGGGAGATGTTAGTCAAAGAGTAGAAAATTTCAGACTGTCACAATAAAGTTCTGAGATCTAAGGTATAGTAGGAGTTACTTATAGTAAAAATACTGTAGTATACACTTAAAATGCTATATATTGTGTAGTATACTTGGAAATTCAAGTTAAGGGAATAGATTTCACTTATTCTCTTTGAAAAAAGATAACTATGTGAAGTGATGTTAGTGTAATTATCTTGTGATAATTATTTCTACTGGTGTGCATGTTCATGAAAATACTTCACTGTATACCTTGAATATATAAAATTTTGTTTAAGCACCTCATTAAAACTGGAGGAAAAAGAAGAGGTAATAGAGGACTTCACTCACTGTCTCCTTCTGCATGCACCAATGAAAAGTGGTTTGAGATCGTAGAGAGAAGGCAGTCACGTGCAAGCTGGCCAGAGAGGCCTCACCAGACACCAATGCAGCTGACACTTTGATACAAGGGACTTATAGCCTCCAGAACAAAGAAAATAAATATCTGTTGTTTAAGACATTCACTCTGGAGGTTTTTGCCTTTACATGCTAAGCAGACTCAATACAACTGGTCAATAGAGCATTTTTTCATTTAGTTTACAACTTTCAATTCTGCAAAATATAATTCTTGATTTTTAGCTTCTGATTTTCTTATTTTAATGAAGTTTTGAAAACTATGCTATAAAGCAGAGACATCTCCTAGCTAGGACTGAAAGGGAGAGAGTATAAAGTGAAGAGAGGCGTTTGGACTCCCAAACCTATACTGAGAGAAGTATGCAAATAGAAACATGGTTATCTTTGAAGGAAAAGGGCAGACAACTCAGAGAGTGAAAATAAGAGACTAAATGGTGGAACCAAGGAGCTGTGGAGACTCTTTTCCAGGCCTTGAGACTTAATCTCAAGTGATTTCCAACAGCTGCTCAACTAAATTTCAGAATTGCTATGAACCACTTGACACATTTATCCTTTTTATCCCTTTTTGAACAAAAATGGGTGCACCACAGGAGTTGTCCCATTCTTCGTTCCAACATTTTTACACTAAAATGTGTGTGGCAGTGAGCAAGTGATTCTTGTCTATATTGGTTTCATCAGCTCTGTAAAAGAATAGCTATTAGAGAAAGTATACTTAAGTGAGTTGCAGCTGAGAAAACCTCATCCATGCCTGGATCTCATTTAGATTCTGCATCTTGAGTTGGTGTGCTGGAATAAGACTTTTGGGGGCCTTGCCGGAAGGGGTGAATGCATGTGGAATAGATGTGAATCCTTGGAAGACAGATGACATGAGGTGGTAGGCAGCCACTAAGATTGCTGCAATAATCACTGCTTCCTGGTATTCATGCCATTGTATAGTCCCCTCCCACACTGTACTAGGGCTGTTTCCATGCGATCAAGAGCAAATGGCAGGAAGTAATGCTATGTGATTTCTGGAGTTGAATTTTAAAAAGACTGTGGCTTCCATCTTTGATTCTCTTAGATCTAGGAAGAGATCCACATGGTATGGCTCTGGGACCTCCTGCCAACAGA